>NW_027170989.1:5000-15000 GCF_036898095.1 Palaemon carinicauda
ACATGCGGAGAACGAGAGGGTGAGGAAGCATGAGATAGAGACGGCCAACATTAATTTGGAAATGGCTAGGTTACAGGGGGCTCCAAACCAATTTAGTACCCCACGAGGTAGTCAGCCTGAAAGGTTTAATATTGGGGCTGCATTAAAATTGGTCCCCATTTTTGATGAAAAAAATGTTCCGGAATTCTTCAAGGCCTTTGACAGGGTGTCTACACGAATGTCTTGGCTACCAGAGATGTAGACGGTGCTAATCCAGTGTAAATTGGTAGGCAAGGCAATCAGGGTATATAATGCCTTGGAGGAAGGGATATCCAGGGATTATCACAAGGTAAAGGCATTAATTTTAACCCTGGATAGGTACGGTGGGTCGTTCGCGACCCCAAGCGTCAAAAAAAAACAGGTTTTTCTCACGTGACTCACCCCCGTGACTGAATTTGTGGGTGATCGACCTGCAGGAGGTGTCTCCCCTACACGCTCTAGTAGTGTCCAGATGTGCATTGCTGTAGCTGTACTCCTTCCCCGATTTCTGAGACGCGTCGGGGTCGTTCGCGTCCGAGTTTACCCTTCTAAGGTAGTTTGCATAATTATCAAAGTTATTGCGTATTATGAAATTGTCGTAGAATGGTGCAACTTGTATAGGTTATCAGTTGTGGAAAGTCTTGGTGGATTGTTTGGCTACCATGTGCATGTTTTTTTTTTTAGTTAAAAGGTCGTTCATCACCACGAGGACCATTTTACCGCGAGTGCCCCTTTTTCATTTTTTTTCATTTTTTTGCCAAGTCATTTTTCCGTAAGATATTGCCAAATAGTGTCGTAAAACTTTTGCTTGTTTAGTGTTTGAAAGTGTGTCTAGATGATCTGGCTACCCATGCATGACTTTGTTTTTGTCAGATACGACGTAGTTATTGGTATATTGGGTATTTAACTGCGGTTACCAATTTCTGTTTTTTTTCAATATTTGTAAAAATTACTACGTAGTAAGGAATTGCCGTATATTATTCATTTTTTTTTCATGTTTATGTGTTAAAAAGTGTGCCTTGATGGTTGGGCTAACACGTGCATGTCTTTTTTTTTATCTGAGATGTCGTATATTAGAATGTTGGGCATTTTACCGCGAGTGTCCCTTTTTCATTTTTTTTTCATTTTTTTGCCAAGTCATTTTTCCGTAAGATATTGCGAAATAGTGTCGTAAAATTTTTGCTTTTTTAATGTTGGAAAGTGTGTCTAGATGATCTGGCTACCCATGCGTGATTTTGTTTTTGTCAGATACGACGTAGTTATTGGTATATTGGGTATTTAACTGCGGTTGCCAATTTCTGTTTTTTTTCAATATTTGTAAAAATTTACTACGTAGTAAGGAATTGCCGTATATTATTGATTTTTTTTTCATGTTTATGTGTTAGAAAGTGTGCCTTGATGGTTGGGCTAACACGTGCATGTCTTTTTTTTTATCTGAGATGCCGTATATTAGAATGTTGGGCATTTTTCCGCGAGTGCCCCTTTTTATTTGTTTTGCATTTTTTTGCTTAGTCATGTTACCGTAAGGAATTGGCAAGTAGTGTCGCAAAACTTATATTTTTATAGTGTTGGAAAGTGTTTCTAGATGATCTGGCTACCCATGCCTATTTTTTTTTTAGCCAGATATGGCGTATATATAAGTATGTGTTCGATTTTCCTGTGATTGCCATTTTTTCGTTTTTTCCCATTTCTTTCAAAATTACTACGTACTAAGGAACTATCACAGAGCAATATTTCATTTATATGTTTATTTGTCGGAAAATATGCCTTGATGGTTTGCCTAGCACGTGGCTGAAATTTTTTTTTCTGAAATGCCGTATATTAGAATGGCCATTTTTCCACGAGTGCCCCTTTTTATTTGTTTTGCATTTTTTTGCTTAGTCATGTTACCGTAAGGAATTGGCAAGTAGTGTCGCAAAACTTATAATTTTATAGTGTTGGAAAGTGTTTCTAGATGATCTGGCTACCCATGCCTATCTTCTTTTTTTAGCCAGATATGGCGTATATATAGGTATGTGTTCGATTTTCCTGTGATTGCCATTTTTTCGTTTTTTCCCATTTCTTTCAAAATTACTACGTACTAAGGAACTATCACAGAGTAATTATTCATTTAGATGTTTATTTGTCGGAAAATGTGCCTTGATGGTTTGCCTAGCACGTGGCTGAATTTTTTTTTTCTGAAATGCCGTATATTAGAATGTTAGCCATTTTTCCACGAGTGCCCCTTTTTATTTGTTTTGCATTTTTTTGCTTAGTCATGTTACCGTAAGGAACTGGCAAGTAGTGTCGCAAAACTTATATTTTTATAGTGTTGGAAAGTGTTTCTAGATGATCTGACTACCCATGCCTATCTTTTTTTTAGCCAGATATGGCGTATATATAGGTATGTGTTCGTTTTTCCGGTGATTGCCATTTTTTCGTTTTTTTCCCAATTCTTTCAAAATTACTACGTACTAAGGAACTATCACAGAGTAATGATTCCTCTAGATGTTTATTTGTCGGAAAATTTTGTTTACTTTTTTTTTGATTGAATATCATCAAATTTTTTTAGCTAAAATATTGTTTTACATTTTTTTTTTCGATTTTATTTACCTTCAAAAAAATTTTTTTGGGTCAGAATTTTAATTTTATAGTCGTAAAATAATCGACAATTATCCAGCAACCCACCATACAATTTTTATGCATATCGAATAATAATTAGATTAGTAAATAACACCTTTAACCCTGGATAGGTACGGTGGGTCGTTTGCGACCCCGAGCGTCAAAAAAAAACAGGTTTTTCTCACGTGACTCACCCCCGTGACTGAATTTGTGGGTGATCGACCTGCAGGAGGTGTCTCCCCTACACGCTCTAGTAGTGTCCAGATGTGCATTGCTGTAGCTGTACTCCTTCCCCGATTTCTGAGACGCGTCGGGGTCGTTCGCGTCCGAGTTTACCCTTCTAGGGTAGTTTGCATAATTATCAAAGTTATTACGTATTATGAAATTGTCGTAGAATGGTGCAACTTGTATAGGTTATCAGTTGTGGAAAGTCTTGGTGGATTGTTTGGCTACCATGTGCATGTTTTTTTTTTTAGTTAAAATGTCGTTCATCACCACGAGAACCATTTTACCGCGAGTGCCCCTTTTTCATTTTTTTTCATTTTTTTGCCAAGTCATTTTTCCGTAAGATATTGCCAAATAGTGTCGTAAAACTTTTGCTTGTTTAGTGTTGGAAAGTGTGTCTAGATGATCTGGCTACCCATGCATGACTTTGTTTTTGTCAGATACGACGTAGTTATTGGTATATTGGGTATTTAACTGCGGTTACCAATTTCTGTTTTTTTTTCAATATTTGTAAAAATTACTACGTAGTAAGGAATTGCCGTATATTATTCATTTTTTTTTCATGTTTATGTGTTAGAAAGTGTGCCTTGATGGTTGGGCTAACACGTGCATGTCTTTTTTTTTATGTGAGATGTCGTATATTAGAATGTCGGGCATTTTACCGCGAGTGTCCCTTTTTCATTTTTTTTCATTTTTTTGCCAAGTCCTTTTTCCGTAAGATATTGCGAAATAGTGTCGTAAAACTTTTGCTTTTTTAGTGTTGGAAAGTGTGTCTAGATGATCTGGCTACCCATGCGTGATTTTGTTTTTGTCAGATACGACGTAGTTATTGGTGTATTGGGTATTTAACTGCGGTTGCCAATTTCTGTTTTTTTTTTCAATATTTGTAAAAATTTACTACGTAGTAAGGAATTGCCGTATATTATTGATTTTTTTTTCATGTTTATGTGTTAGAAAGTGTGCCTTGATGGTTGGGCTAACACGTGCATGTCTTTTTTTTTATCTGAGATGCCGTATATTAGAATGTTGGGCATTTTTCCGCGAGTGCCCCTTATTATTTGTTTTGCATTTTTTTGCTTAGTCATGTTACCGTAAGGAATTGGCAAGTAGTGTCGCAAAACTTATATTTTTATAGTGTTGGAAAGTGTTTCTAGATGATCTGGCTACCCATGCCTATTTTTTTTTTAGCCAGATATGGCGTATATATAAGTATGTGTTCGATTTTCCTGTGATTGCCATTTTTTCGTTTTTTCCCATTTCTTTCAAAATTACTTCGTACTAAGGAACTATCACAGAGTAATATTTCATTTATATGTTTATTTGTCGGAAAATATGCCTTGATGGTTTGCCTAGCACGTGGCTGAAATTTTTTTTTCTGAAATGCCGTATATTAGAATGGCCATTTTTCCACGAGTGCCCCTTTTTATTTGTTTTGCATTTTTTTGCTTAGTCATTTTACCGTAAGGAATTGGCAAGTAGTGTCGCAAAACTTATAATTTTATAGTGTTGGAAAGTGTTTCTAGATGATCTGGCTACCCATGCCTATCTTCTTTTTTTAGCCAGATATGGCGTATATATAGGTATGTGTTCGATTTTCCTGTGATTGCCATTTTTTCGTTTTTTCCCATTTCTTTCAAAATTACTACGTACTAAGGAACTATCACAGAGTAATTATTCATTTAGATGTTTATTTGTCGGAAAATGTGCCTTGATGGTTTGCCTAGCACGTGGCTGAATTTTTTTTTTCTGAAATGCCGTATATTAGAATGTTAGCCATTTTTCCTCGAGTGCCCCTTTTTATTTGTTTTGCATTTTTTTGCTTAGTCATGTTACCGTAAGGAATTGGCAAGTAGTGTCGCAAAACTTATATTTTTATAGTGTTGGAAAGTGTTTCTAGATGATCTGGCTACCCATGCCTATCTTTTTTTAGCCAGATAAGGCGTATATATAGGTATGTGTTCGATTTTCCGGTGATTGCCATTTTTTCGTTTTTTCCCAATTCTTTCAAAATTACTACGTACTAAGGAACTATCACAGAGTAATGATTCCTTTAGATGTTTATTTGTCGGAAAATTTTGTTTACTTTTTTTTTGATTGAATATCATCAAATTTTTTTAGCTAAAATATTGTTTTACATTTTTTTTTCGATTTTATTTCCCTTCAAAAAAATTTTTTTGGGTCAGAATTTTAATTTTATAGTCGTAAAATAATCGACAATTATCCAGCAACCCACCATACAATTTTTATGCATATCCAATAATAATTAGATTAGTAAATAACACCTTGAAATTGACATACCCTTCCTACATTTCAAGTGGCAGATTAGGGAGTCTGAGTCAGTGTGGTTGGCGGCCATTTTGTGGACATATCCGAAGCGTAAGCTGCCCTATCTATATATATTCTTGTTCCCTATAGAATTTGTGATATTTTGGTATATTTTTACCTGCATAAATATCATATTATATATTAAATATATGTATTTTTTTACGGAATTTCTAAGTACTCAAAAAATTACCTTTAGATATGGCCCCTGATATAAATGTAATTTACAAAATAATGAAGATTTTTTTACATATTTCTATTTTAGGATAACATATGTTTATTCCCTAAAAAAATTAGCCACTTCCTATTTCATTTGGGTACCCAAAAAAATTCATGAAATTTGGACAAATTTTTTTGGCCAAAAAAAGTTACCCTTTTTTTCTCATTTCAGATCTTCACCTCCATGGGTCTGACTTCATCCAAAATACATCAAGATGTGTCCTAAACATTCAAGAATCAATTCCTAAAAGGATTTGTGTATATATGTATAAACTTTTTTTTTATGAATTTTTATGTCAGGTCTTTTTATTTCTACTTAATTTTTTAAAATATTTATAATAAATAGTTTTTCTGCAGATGAGTAGTATTTATCTATACAGTTGTTTTAAGCATTCATTGAAGCTTTTTTTGGCAAAAGAAAAAAGGAGGTTACTGCAAAAACTGATTTTTCAAGAATTTTTTTTGGCGTCGGGGTCGTTCGCGTCCGAGTATACCCTTAAAGGGGTGTCCGAGGACCGTACCTATCCAGGGTTAAATTGACATACCCTTCCTACATTTCAAGTGGCAGATTAGGGAGTCTGAGTCAGTGTGGTTGGCGGCCATTTTGTGGACATATCCGAAGCGTAAGCTGCCCTATCTATATATTTTCTTGTTCCCTATAGAATTTGTGATATTTTGGTATATTTTTACCTGCATAAATATCATATTATATATTAAATATATGTATTTTTTTACGAAATTTCTAAGTACTCAAAAAATTACCTTTAGATATGGCCCCTGGTATAAATGTAATTTACAAAATAATGAAGATTTTTTTACATATTTCTATTTTAGGATAACATATGTTTATTCCCTAAAAAAATTAGCCACTTCCTATTTCATTTGGGTACCCAAAAAAATTCATGAAATTTGGACAAATTTTTTTGGCCAAAAAAAGTTACCCTTTTTTTCTCATTTCAGATCTTCACCTCCATGGGTCTGACTTCATCCAAAATACATCAAGATGTGTCCTAAACATTCAAGAATCAATTCCTAAAAGGATTTGTGTATATATGTATAAACTTTTTTTTTATGAATTTTTACGTCAGGTCTTTTTTTTTCTACTTAATTTTTTAAAATATTTATAATAAATAGTTTTTCTGCAGATGAGTAGTATTTATCTTTACAGTTGTTTTAAGCATTCATTGAAGTTTTTTTTTGGCAAAAGAAAAAAGGAGGTTACTGCAAAAACTGATTTTTCAAGAATTTTTTTTTGGCGTCGGGGTCGTTCGCGTCCGAGTATACCCTTAAAGGGGTGTCCGAGGACCGTACCTATCCAGGGTTAAAAGCGTATGATTTGGTCCCTGAGGCATACAGATTAAAGTTTAGAAATTTTAATAAACATCCTTCCTTATCGTATCTAGAATTTGCCAGGTTCAAGGAGGAACAGTTTGACGACTGGTTGAAAAGTCGTCAAGTTGTCACCTTTTCTTCCTTGAGAGAACTAATGCTTTTGGAGGAGTTTAAGAAATCTTGCTCCAAAGAACTAAGAATTTATTTGGAAGAAGTAAAGGTTACTAATTTAGGTAAGGCAGCTCAAGTGGCTGACGAATTTGTCTTGACTCATAGAACAGGTTCAGGCAATTTCGTCAGCAAAGATAAAAGTAATAATGTAGTAGAGTCAGCGAATTTTCATAAAGGAGTAAGAGGTGATAATAATAAGCCTAAGAATTCAGTGGTTCAAAATCATTTCCCTACTAGTAACAATGGAAGATTCACGGGTAAACCTGGTACTCGTGCATTTTCTAATGGAGGTAGTTCTAAAACGAGAAATGTTAATGTGAAGACTTGTTTCTGGTGTAAAAAACCTGGTCATTTCCAAGCTCAATGTCAAGCCAGAACAAATTATCTCCAGAAAAATAATCCTGTGGCTTTAATGCCAAGTAGGCTACATCTCCTGACGTAAAATTGCCCATAATTGGTAGTGATAGTGGTAGTAATTGTACGCCTGGAGATGGAAATAATAATCCACAGGAATGACTGAAGTATGATAAATACATATGGCCTGGTAAAGTAATATATAATTCTGTCATTATTGATGTTAAGTTCTTGAGAGATACAGGGTCTGCTCGTTCGTTAGTGCTGGAAAGCAGTTTGAAGGGTTTGGTTAAGTATTCAGGGGACTTTATTGTTCTGGGAGGTTTCCCGAACACAATAGTTTCGGCTCCTTTAGCAGAGGTAATGTTGTCATTCCCTGGGTATTATGGAAAGATAGAGTTGGCCGTTGTTGAGTCTTCCTATAGCTGGTATTGATGGCATATTAGGAAATGATATGGTTAATAGTGATTGCCAGGAATCATTTCCAATATTGTTAATCAATAAGTGTCCAGTGGCGGTTACCACTAGAGCTGCAGCAAGAGCTGCAGACTTAATAAATAATGAAGAAGAGTTAAATTTGAGTAGTTTAGAGGTAGACGTAGATGTAGGAAGACCCGGGTCAGTAGTAAGTAATGTAGTAAGTAGTGATAATGTAATTCCAGATTGGGATCGAACAGCTTTTATTGAAGCCCAGAAAAGATAGTATAATTTTGATTTGGGTGATACTTCTGACTTGACAAATCCTCGATTCTGGGTAAAAAGGGGTCGGTTATATAGGGTGAGTTGTCCCCTGGTTGCTAATGATCCCCAAATGTCTCGTATTGAGCAAATAGTGGTGCCTTCTCACTTTCAGAGACAAATATTGAATATATCTCATGATGATGCATTCTCTGGTCATTTTGATGTCTGGAAGACTTTCCGTCGGTTGGCTAAATGTTTTTGGTGGTCAGGAATGAAATCGTCAGTAAAACAATATGTGAAAGAATGTCCAGTGTGCCAAGTGGTAGGTAAACCTAATCAGACAATTGTAAAAGCACCTTTATATCCTATACCAGCTATTGGAGAGCCATTTAGTGAGCTAGTAGTTGATATAGTAGGTCCCCTGCCTAAAACTAAAACAGGTTTTATCTATTTACTGACTGTGATGGATCGGGCATCACAATTTCCCGAAGCCATTCTCATGAAGAAAATCACATCTAAGGCTGTATTTGACCAGTTGGTAATTTTCTTTTCGAGGTATGGAATCCCCCGTAAGATACAAACTGATCGAGGAACTAATTTTACTAGTAAGGAATTTCGAAGTAAGTGTGCAGGTCTGGCCATTTTGCACACTACTAGTGTTCCTTACCATCCAGAGAGTCAAGGAGTGGTGGAAAGATTCCATCAGACTCTTAAATCAATTTTAAGGAGATTTTGCTATGAGCATGGAGAGGAATGGGATAAGGGTCTTCCTTTTGCTCTCTTTGCTCTTAGGAGTCATCCAAATTCATCCACGGGCGTGGCTCCTTTTGAGTTAGTCTTTGGACATAAAATACGTGGTCCTTTAGAAATTCTATATGAAATTTTGGAGTCCGATCAAATAAAGGAGACGAATGTGGGTGAATTTGTTGATAACCTTAAAGAAAAACTTTCTAGCACCTGGAAGTTTGCTAGAGAAAATTTAGCTAACTCTCAGGCTGCTATGAAAAGTAATTATGACAAGAAAACTCGAGCACGGTCGTTTGAGCCTGGGGAATTAGTTTTGGTGTTGGGTACTGATTCGGATAACTTCCTTGAACCCAGGTATAAGGGGCCTTGGAAGGTGATGAGGAAGTTATCCGATCTTAATTATGAAATAAAAGCTCCCGGGACCAAACGAAAGTGTCGAATTTTTCACATTAACCGAATGAAACCTTATGTCTCTAGTAGATCTGATACTTTGGAAACTGGGTATGAATCGGTTTCTTTGGTGGCAGAGGTGCTTCCGGATGGGTCTGAGGAAATAATTAATCAAGTACCTTCAGATGCTCTATCCAAGAATGTGCAATGTTTGGATGGGTTGGATGAGCATCTGAAGCATCTTGATCTAAATCATAGAAGGGAAATGGAAGGTTTAATTCATTCTTTTTCAGATTTGGTTAGAGACTCTCCCGGATTGACTAGTTTAATTGAACATGATGTGGTAGTAGGAGAAGCTTCACCAATTAAACAAAGCCCTTATAGACTAAATCCCACTAAAATGGATATAGTCAATAAGGAAATAGAATATATGTTGAAGCATGATTTGATACGACCTTCTGTTAGTCCTTGGAGCTCCCCTATAGTATTGGTGAAGAAATCCGATGGACAGTATCGGATGTGTGTGGACTATCGTAAGTCAATACGCATAGTAAAAATGATTCCTTTCCCCTTCCTAGAATTGACGACTGCATAGACCGCATTGGTTCAGCAAAGTATATCACAAAACTGGATTTGCTCAAGGGCTACTGGCAAGTTCCTTTGTCGGATCGAGCAAAAGAGATTTCAGCATTTGTCACCCCATTCGGCTTGTATGAATGCAAGGTCATGCCTTTTGGGATGAGGAATGCTGCTTGTACTTTTCAAAGATTAATGAACCGTGTGGTCTGTGGATTAGAAGGTACTGAGATTTACATTGATGATCTTGTTGTCCACAGTAATGATTGGAAAACTCATTTACTCAGATCACGTAATGTTTTTGAAGCTCTCCGTGCTGCGGGTTTAGTTATTAACCTCGCTAAATGCGAATTTGGTAAGGCTG
>NW_027170990.1:0-2500 GCF_036898095.1 Palaemon carinicauda
AACAAATCCCTCAAGGCCCGACAAGATTTCCAATAATTCCAGCAAGCCACAGAACTCTCATCCAGTTCCAGCTATTCTGGAAAACTATAATAGCAGTAGAATAAACAAAAAACCCAAATAACAAAGTAGGCCAAAATGGTCCCTTAAAGCAAGAAGACCGTATTCCACTGCAAACCGTTTCAACACACTTGCCACAGACAGTGCCAGCAAGGCTATAGAAAACATAGGAGAAATAGAGATGGTTGATATCGAGCCCCATAAATCAAAATGCGTAAGCAAGAAAAGAGTAATTGAAGATACAACACCACCCAAACCCAAAAAAACAAATAATATAGAATTTATACCAGATGCAATTGAAATGGATATCGAAAAATTACTAGAACTCCCAACCTCTGGACCCGAACCTAACACAGTCAATAACCACATCACTAAACAAGTGATAAACGTTGAAGTCCATAGGAATCCCGATAACCCTCAAGGAAGTGAAAGCAAGTCGAATAATAATGCACCCATTAAAGAAATAAGCCCTTCTCCAGTTCTAGGTATGACGGAAAAACTAATGCTTTCACGTAAAACAATGGCAGAAAATACAACACACAAAGTTTCATGTGGTTGTAATGATTGCTTCATGGCAGAATTCAATGACCCTAAAAATCTAAATGTACATAAGATGAATAATATAATAGATAATTTACTAAGAACAAAAACAAAAACCAGTATGGCAAATTAGAAAGCCACAATGCTGGTTGTATGTGTGTTGACCATCTAATAAAGAAACGTGCAACAGGCACCCTCCAACTGGAAAAATTTATAGAGAAACTTAACCTTAATCCAAATGACACTCAGGAAGCTAATGCAAACAAGGGTAAAACCCAGGGAGCCATACCCAAGGAACCAAATCTTGATTCAAAAACTACATCTAGCGTAGTCAAGCAGAAACCCGTCTCCAACAGAATAAGCAGAAATAATGCCTTACCCAGTGGAAATTTATCTTCTTTGCCGTAACGTTCAACCCTTACATAATTCAGTGGAATATTAATGGTCTTAAAACCCGTTTACATCTAGGGGAAATCCAAAGACTATTGAAAAATTATAACCCTATTGCAATATGCTTACAACATACTAATGATACTGTTCCTTCAATAGGAAACTACAATTTAGCATCTCGCTCAATCCCTTCTCCCAATACTTTAGGGACTGCAGTATATGTTCATAATAAAGTAACTTATGATGCTTCAATATTCAACACATCAGAATTTCAATTATCTGGAGTTAGATTACATCTAAATAACAACACCTTTAATATCTATAATATGTACAATCAACCCTCTTTCAACTATGATATACAAAATCTACCTAAAGTACTCCCAAATATGCAAGAGGATATACTATTACTAGGAGACTTCAACTCCCATAACTCCATATGGGACACCAATTGTGTTGATGTTGACATAAATGGTTCAAAGGTTGAACAGATGATGAATGATCATAACCTCTGTATATTAAATAAGGCAGAGAGTAGCACTTACTATTCAAAAGCTCATGGAACCTATTCGTCAATAGATTTAACTCTGTGTTCCAATAATATTGTTGATAGATTCGAATGGAATGTCTTAGACGACCTGTTTACCAGTGATCATTTTCCTATTTTGATTACCATATTAGGACATACACCAACTTCTTTGATTCAACGATATAATACAGATAGAGCTGACTGGGATAAGTTCAAGTTTTACACTAAGCAAGTGCCTCCCTTTGATTACTCCCAAGATCATGATAAAACAAATGATGACGTTGTGAATTTTATCACACAAACGGCTGATAAATCGATACCTCTGACTGGCACCCGACAGTTAAAACATTCAGTCCCATGGTGGTCAGAGACATTAACCCAGCTGATAAACGAAAAGCATGCAGTTGGAAGAAAATTAGAAACCCTAAATAAAAGATTCAAACATTTGAGCACTGGTCCCCTAATGTTAGGGAATAAAATAAACAAACTGGTTGACATAGCAATAGAAATTAGTGTGTTGAAACCATATTTTAATAGGGTTTCTGCTAAATTCAGAAAGGAAGTAATTAAAGGCAAGATAATTTCATGGCAAAAATACGTGTCAAGCATATCGGATAATACTTCTGTGCAGAAGGTGTGGCAGAAGTTTAGGAAGATTAATGGCTCTTACAGCAAACCAGCGAGACACGCATTAATGCATAACGGCTCGTTAATACATGATACTCAGACAATCTCTAATATTATCGGCCATAATATTGAAAATATAAGCAGCATTGATAATTTAGATGCCCACTTTCGAGCCATTAAAAGAAGAGAAGAAGCAACACCATTGAACTTTGATACTATGGAGGATATCTATTACAATAAAAGATTCACTGAAGAGGAGTTGGAATTTGCCTTATCTAATTGTAGGTCAACAGCCCCGGGTAAAGATAAGATAAATTTCGATATGATTAGAAATCTAGCCCCTTTAGCTAAAGCATATCT
>NW_027170990.1:12500-15000 GCF_036898095.1 Palaemon carinicauda
CCAAAGTTTGCAATAATGAAAAAATTTGTAATACTTGCTCCAATATTTACCATGGGGAATGTACATTTGAGGCAAGGTGCTTAAACTGCAACTCTAATCATAAATCTAATGATAGGAGCTGCCAGTTTTATAAGTTAGAAGAGGCTGCCCTCAATAAATCAATTATTGAACATGTAAGCGTGGGGCATGCCAAGAGATTATTAAATAAATCTAATACTTATGCAAAGACATTAAAAACAGGAGAAAAAGTTCCTCGGGAATCATCTCACCCACCTACTACTGTAGGTAGTTCTCGAAAAAGGAATTCACCATCTATTGATAAATTGCTGCATAAGACAAGAACATCTCCTCCTAAAGATTTATCATTGAGTATCAACCAAAAGACATTGCCCACCACTATCAAACCTTTGTCCCCCATTACAAAGGATAGTACTAACCTCTCCCAGGCCATTCCTTGCCTGATTTAATGGAGATTCCACCTGACACCAAGTTATCAGGTGTACCTGTAGTGGGGAAGGTACAAAAACCTGGTAACTCACAACCTACTAATCGTAAAAGAGAGAGACCCTCCATCTCTCTCACCCCCTTCCATAAGAAATACTAGAATTATGACATCAAATAAATATGATGTTTTGTCTGTTGATGTTGCCGATCAACCAGAAGATAATTTAAATAAATCAGAAATTCAAGTTGAGGTCCACCATCCCCCTCAACAAATAGATAAAAAAGATACAAAGAAAAACACCAACGTAAAACCCAACATAACAAGACCACTCTGAAGAAACCTACAGGTAATAATGTTAGATTAAAAACTGCTAATGGGAAGACCTCATCCAAGATGTCTTCCAGAAATAATCCATAGTTTTCTCCTCCATTTTTGCAATGGAACTGTCAGGGTTTGAGGGCGAAATATGAAGAACTTAAGCTCCTAATTCATGAGCATTCCCCATAATTGTATGTCTACAGGAAAGTATGCTTGATTCTAACACTCCTAGTCCTCGAGAGTATGTTAGCTATAGAACACCATATAATCAACAAGCAGGGAGCCATGGCGGAAGTCTCATGTACATTCGTCGAGATGTTCCCCAAATACCCATGTCTATACGTACAACCTGCAGGCAGTTGTTGTACAAATTGATATAGGGAGAAAATATACAATATGCTCTCTGTACTTACCTCCAAATGATAATATTTTATATGATGATTTAGCAGAGGTCATTCAACAACTCCCTCAACCTTTTCTCTTACTGGGAGATATGAATGGTAGACATCCTTTATGGGGTGATGTTTTGGCCAACACAAGGGGCAATATTATCTCATCAATTGTGGAGAATGAGGATGTGGGACTCCTTAATACAGGAGAGCCCACACACTTTCATGTTCAGACAGGTACTTTGTCATGCATTGACCTTTCAATTGCAAGCTCTAACTGCCTTCTTGATTTTGATTGGAGGACATTAGATGATTGGCATACTAATGATCATGCACCAATCATTATAAACACCCAACAAGGGTCCGCCTTTGCAAAGATCGCCACGTTGGAATCTAGACAAGGCAGACTGGGTCAAATTTTCCGAGCTAAGTGAAATCGAAGGGAGAGCAGAACAGTTTGAAAGTGTTGATGATGCCATAGACCTACTGAATGGAACTCTTCATACAGCAGGAGTCAATTCAATTCCCAAAACAACAGGGTTATTCAAACGACGACCAGTCCCGTGGTGGTCTTCAGAACTAACTGCACTCCACAGAGCCACAAGAAGATCTCTAACACGATTGCGTAGACGCAGAACTGATGAGAATTTAACTATGTACAAGAAATGTAGAGCACAGTTCCGTCGTGCCATGAAAGAAGCAAGGCGCCAGTCATGGATGTCTTTTGTTTCCTCCATTAACAGTAGAACACCACCATCTTCTGTGTGGAGGAAAGTAAAAAAGATAGCTGGCAAATTCACCCCCAACCCACCACCAGTGTTGAAGGTGAATGGCCAGTATGTAACTGAAGCAAATGAAGTTAGCAAATGCCCTGGCTAATCATTTTTCGAATGTATCCAGCAAGTGTGAAGGAGCCCCTGGTCACCAGTATAGGAGCACTGAAGAAAAGAAAATTTTAAAATTTGCAACAAGAAAGAGAATTTGATTCCGCACTTGCTCATTGCAACGATACAGCCCCTGGACCCGATGGAATTCCATATGCAATGATTAAACATGTACATTTTAATACAAAGCTATTTATTTTAAGCATTATTAATAGAATATGGCATGATCATAGTTACCCAAGTGTTTGGGAACTAGCCATTATTTTAGCCTTTTTAAAACCCGGTAAAGACAAGTTTTTAGCAGCAAACTATCGTCCTATTGCATTGACATCTTGTTTATGTAAAATCATGGAGAAGATGGTCAATGCAAGGCTGATATGGTACCTTGAAAAGAAAGGTATTTTATCACCGATTCAATGTGGATTCCGAAAAATGCACTCAACGACTGATGTGTTGATACGACT
>NW_027170994.1:15000-17500 GCF_036898095.1 Palaemon carinicauda
AACTCTCAACTTCCTTCTCTCACACACCCTTCCAAATTCTGTCACTAGTCGGTCAAGCTTCTCTTCTGTGTCTGCTACCAGTACAGTATCATCCGCAAACAGCAACTGATTTACCTCCCATTCATGATCATTCTCGTCTACCAGTTTTAATCCTCGTCCAAGCACTCGAGCATTCACCTCTCTCACCACTCCATCAACATACAAGCTAAACAACCACGGCGACATCACACATCCCTGTCTCAGCCCCACTCTCACCGGAAACCAATCGCTCACTTCATTTCCTATTCTAACACATGCTTTACTACCTTTGTAGAAACTTTTCACTGCTTGCAACAACCTTCCACCAACTCCATATAACCTCATCACATTCCACATTGCTTCCCTATCAACTGTATCATATGCTTTCTCCAGATCCATAAACGCAACATACACCTCCTTACCTTTTGCTAAATATTTCTCGCATATCTGCCTAACTGTAAAAATCTGATTCATACAACCCCTACCTCTTCTAAAACCCCCCTGTACTTCCCAGATTGCATTCTCTGTTTTATCCTTAATCCTACTAATCAGTACTCTACCATACACTTTTCCAACTACACTCAACAAACTAATAGCTCTTGAATTACAACACTCATGCACATCTCCCTTACCCTTATATAGTGGTACAATACATGCACAGACCTAATCTACTGGTACCATTGACAAAACAAAACACACATTAAAAAATCTCACCAACAATTCAATTACAGTCACACCCCCTTCCTTCAACATCTCAGCTTTCACACCATCCATACCAGATGCTTTTCCTACTCTTGTTTCATCTAGTGCTCTCCTCACTTCCTCTATTGTAATCTCTCTCTCATTCTCATCTCCCATCACTGGCACCTCAACACCTGGAACAGCAATTATCTCTGCCTCCCTATCATCCTCAACATTCAGCAAACTTTCAAAATATTCCGCCCACCTTTTCCTTGCCTCCTCTCCTTTTAACAACCTTCCATTTCCATCTTTCACTGTCTCTTCAATTCTTGTGCCGGCCTTTCTTACTCTCTTCACTTCTTTCCAAAACTTCTTCTTATTCTCTTCATATGACTGACCCAGTCCCTGACCCCACCTCAGGTCAGCTGCCCTCTTTGCCTCACGTACCTTGCGCTTTACTTCCACCCTTTTCTCTCTATATTTTTCATACTTCTCTATACTATTACTCTGCAGCCATTCTTCAAAAGCCCTCTTTTTCTCTTCCACTTTTACCTTCACTCCTTCATTCCACCATTCACTGCCCATCCTCATGCTGCCTCCAACAACCTTCTTGCCACATACATCACTTGCAATCCCAACAAAATTTTCTTTTGCTAACTTCCACTCCTCCTCTAAATTACCAGTTTCTCTTACTCTCACCTCGTCATATGCCATTTTCAACCTTTCCTGATATTTACTTTTTACCCCAGGTTTTATTAGCTCTTCAACCCTCACTAGCTCCCTTTTACATCCACCTACTCTATTCCCCCACTCTTTTGCTACAACCAATTTTCCTTCCACCAAAAAATGATCAGACATACCGTTAGCCATACCCCTAAACACGTGCACGTCTTTCAATCTTCCAAACATTATTTTAGTTATCAACACATAATCCATTAATGCCCTTTCTACTACTCTTCCATTTGCCACTCTTACCCATGCATACTTGTTTTTATCTTTCTTCTTAAAAAAGCTAGCACTTATTACCATCTCTTGTTCAACACACATATCTACCAGTCTCTCACCACTCTCATTTTCACCTGGTACGCCATACTTCCCAATGACACCTTCTACCTCTCCAGCACCCACTCTAGCATTTAAGTCACCCATAACAACTACATAATTCCTTCTACTCAGTCCTTCTACACACCTAGTTAATTCATTCCAAAACTCATTCCGCTCTTCTTCACTTTTCTCACTACCTGGCACATACGCACTGACAAACGCCCAACATTCCCTACCCAACCTAACCCTTACCCACATTAACCTAGATGATATCTCCTTCCATTCCACTACTTTACCTGTCATCCATTCACTCAGCAATAACGCCACACCCTCTCTCGCTCTTCCCCTTTCAATCCCAGACACTCTACCAGACATTCACCAAACATCACTTCACCCTTTCCTTTCATCTTTGTCTCACACAAGGCCAATACATCCATCCTTCTACTTCTAAACATACTTCCAAACTCACATCTTTCACTCTCTATCGTACTACATCCACGCACATTCAAACACCCCAAAACTAGAGTGCGGGGAGCAGTCACTCTCCCCCCAGCTCCATCTCTTTGTTGCTGTCTCACAGGATACTTTTACAGGAAAGGGAGTTCCCAGCCCCCTCGTCCCGTCCCTTTTAGTGGCCTCTTACGACACGCAGGGATAACGTTGGCACTATTCTAATTATTTTATGCCCCCAAGGCCACAGGGGGCATAAAAATAATAATAATAAGGAACTGGAGAATTACGACAACGCCAAACATTC
>NW_027170995.1:0-23617 GCF_036898095.1 Palaemon carinicauda
CCCCCAACCCCAACCCCAACCCCAACCCCAACCCCAACCCCAACCCCAACCCCAACCCCATTTCTGTATCTTTTTAAATTAAATCACTTCAACTTTTGAGTGATTCTGCTATTCAAGAAATCAGCTTCTTCTACTGTCTGGTTAAAGTTTGTAACCGGTCTGGGAGGGAATCCTGAAATTATGTCAAAGCTCGACGGCGCAATGCCTTGAATGTAGTTGGCTACCTCTTAAACAGTCTGATTATTGTTGGCCTTGATCGTTACCATTTCACCATTGTGGAGTCTGATGTTGATTTCACCATGAGGTTTCGAAGGGTCAAAAGTGAATTCTTTACTGCCTTTTTATACTTGAACTTGTGTTTATTGTTAAGTTCCGCCTAAAGAGGTGGCTTAACCTGAGTATTCGACATATTTTGGTGGGGTAGGAGGCCTGTATTGCTGTTGTCTTTTGTCATCGAGACTAACTGAAAGCCCTTTTGGGTATTTTTGTCTAAGTTCGGTCGGCACGACTCCCTCATTCAACTCTTTCATGAATTTTTGGTTCTAAGGATTGTTATAATCTCTAAATTCGCCGTTATTGACTTAAAATCCGTTTGCCCACAAAGTAATTGTTGCATTATTGTCTTTGTCTTTGATTTCGTCGGCAGTCAAAGGCTATGACCTGTATAAATAATTTTTTACTGACTCGCTTTTTGAACAATTTCATTAATGTCAGCTGGATTTTCTATAGCCATTCCTGACTGTGATCCACCTGCATAACTCGTTGTGTTTTTGTTTTCCTTTTTATCTTTGTCTTTTGACTTCAAATCATCTAAGGTTTTGAACATTATAAAATATAATATTTAATTCAAATTTCCATGTCTGCGTCTGAGAGATCATTGACTTCTTCGTTTCCGAAGGCTGAATCATTAATAGATTATTTGTCCTACAATAAAATAATAATACATCGACATAATCGTCATTTTCATCTACTGTTACCGTGTTTTAACGGTCCTTTAACATTTCATCTGCTTGGTTTACTTATTTTGGTTACTGGGGAACAACGTCTTACTCAACTTGAATTTCTTCCTTTGGAGGGGCAGGTTCTGGCTAAGGCTCAGGAGCGCTTTCAACGACTTATTCTTGTTACCTTTCTTGCTATTATTGTTATTCTTACCTTTTTTCGTCTTCTTTTCGCTAGAGTTCAGCTTTTTGTAGTATAGCTTTATCGTAAGAATCTGACAAGTTTTGCATGACGAAGTCTTTTTATTGTTACTTTTGTACAGAATCTTTCCTTTCTTTTTATTCCGGTTCTTACTCAGGATGATTGGACTAAACAGTTACCTCTGAGGCTTTCTTTTAGGGTTAAGGTTTTTCTTCTTCCTTTTTTTGGTCTTGAGAACACATAGACTCCTTGAGAGACTATATCTTGACCCAAGATTTGTCAAGTTCTTAGTTAACTAGAAGCCTTTTTTCGTTTTTAAGCTTTTCTTCCTTTTAACGATTTTGTTCTGCTTGTTCTTTTGCGAGTTATTCTTCTTCTCGTTTTAATGCCTCTTCTTCTTCAGCTAGAAGTTTTTCTTCCTCGGCAAGCTGTTAAGCCTCTTGCTGTTATTACTCCTTTTCTAATTTTTCTTTTTCTTCAGCTTCTTTCTATCTCTAAGCCTCTTCCTCTTATTTGGCTTAATCTTCTTATTTTTCTTTCTCTTCTTGTTCAAGTCTAGCTTATTCTTCAGCATCTTGCTGTGCTTTTTCTTCGGCTAATCTTGCTTCTTCTTATTTTGCTTTTTCCTCTTCGATTCTTGCCTATTCTTCTGCTTCCTGTTAAGCTTTTTCCTCAGCTTCTATTCTCGCTCTTTCCTCTTCCATTTCTCTTTCTTCTTGTTCGAGCTAAGCTTTTTCTTCAGCCTCTATTCTAGCTTGTTCTTCTAGTCTTTGTTTCTCTTCAGCTTCGAGTCTAGCTTTTTCTTCCGCTTCTTGTCTTTCTTTTTCTTCGGCTTCTTGTCTTTCTTTAACTTCTGCTTCTTATCTGGCTTTTTCTTCAGCTTCTTGTTTGGCTTTTTCTTCAGCTTCAAGTTTTGCTTATTCTTCAGCTTCAAGTTTAGCTTATTCTTCTTATTCTTGTTCATATCTGGCCAATTCTTCAGCCTCTTTAGCTTATTCTTCTTCTTGTCTGGCTTTTTCTTCAGCTTCAAGTCTAGCTTATTCTTCTAATCTTGCTTATTCTTCTTGTTAAGCCTTTTCTTCGGCTTCTTATCTTTCCTTTTCTTCAGCTTCTTGTCTTGCCTTTTCTTCAGCTTCTTGTCTTGCTTTTTCTTCAGCTTCAAGTCTGGCTTTTTCTTCAGCTTCTTGTCTAGCTTTTTCTTCAGCTTCTTGTCTAGCCTTTTCTTCAGCTTCAAGTCTGGCTTTTTCTTCAGCTTCAAGCCTGGCCTTTTCTTCAGCTTCTTATCTTGCCTTTTCTTCAGCTTCTTGCCTAGCCTTCTCTTCAGCTTATTGTCTGGCCTTTTCCTCAGCCTCTTGTCTTGCTTTTTCTTCAGCTTCTTGTCTTGCTTTTTCTTCGGCTTCTTGTCTTGCTTTTTCTTCTGCTTCCTATCTTTCTTTTTCTTGTCTTTCTTTTTCCTCAGCTTCCTTTTGAGCTTACTCTTCCGCTTATTGTCTCTCATACTCTTCTTACATAGCTTTTTCTTCTTCTTCTTATCTTTTTCTTTCTTCCTCTTGGTCGATTTTGTCTTGTTCTTCTTTCTTAAAATCTTCTTGGTATTCGTTTTCGAAGTCTTCCTCCTAAGGATATTCTTCGTTTTGTTACTTTTCTTATTCTTGTTTGAGAAGTTCTTATTCCAACCTTATTTACTCTTATTTCTATTCTTCTTATTCAATTCTTTTTTGTTCTTCCTTTTTCTATTATTCTTATCTTTCTTGTTCTTCTTTTTTTCGTCTTTCTTCCTCTTGTTTAGCTTTTTCTTACTCCTACTTTTTGCTGTCCTCCTACTAAGTATTAAATCGTTGACTATTCGACGAATTCCCTTACTTGCTTCTATAAGATTTGTTTCCCATCGAACCTTATTAGCCAACTTTTTATTTGTTTGGCTATGGAGTAGGTAAACCGAAAAACTTGAATATCTAATCGACCGGTATTTGGAACAAGTTCTAACTCGAAATTTAGAACAGCTGTTAGCAGAAACAGTTCATGTAGTCTTTGTTCAAGTTAATATCATTATTTACAAGAACTTCCTAAAGTTGTAACAAATTCACACAACCTTTTCTTTGTTTGGCATCAAAATCGCTTTTCAAGCTTGGACCCTTTAAGTTCAATATGTTCTTGATGTTATTGATCCAAATATTTTGCTACTTATCGTCTAAAGAGTAATCAGTAACTTTTATAACATTTTTAAAGGTCTTTTTCAAGACTTCCAAGGACATCTGGTCTTTTTAATTTGCTTCATTGAATAGATATTCAATAAAAGTGTGCAGTTTGTACCCGTCGTTGATATTGAAAGGATATTCACCTAGAATCTTGCCAATTTCTTGATCATTTAGCTTGTCTTTTTTCGTTTTTTACAAAAATCTGTCGAAATCCGAATGATAGATTTTGTTATTGATCAAGTTGACAATGATTTCTTTTGTAATGATTTGAATTTCGTCGGCCATGAGTGAATTACTGTTGTGCTTTTGAACGTCTTTTTTCATGTAAGAATTATTAGACGATCCTATCAAAGCTGATTGATCGTTTTTATGTTTTTTAATTTGGCTGTCTTTTTGGGCCATGAGTTCTTTCATCTTGTTGACTTCTTATTGAAGTTTGATGTTTTTCTGGTTGAGTTGGTGTCTTTAGTTTCTTTCAGCATTCAATTGCTTACTTAGGTCCTAATTTTACTAGTCTAAGGTAACAATTTGTCTCTCCATTGTATTTTAATAGCTATTTTGTTATTGATCTTTCGGGGACTCGGTAGCAGTTAGGAGTTACTATTAAGACTAAAGTTGTTCAGCAAGATATTAGTTTTGTTACATAACTTAGTTCAAGATGTTTTTCAATCTGACAGTTTCTTCTGCAAACTGCTTTTTTTCCATTTCTATTTCTTGAAACTTCGTAAATTTTATATTCTTTTTCAAGTTTTCTAGTTCGATTGTCTTTTTTTTCAAGTTTGATTGACTTTCTTTATATTATTTTTTGATCTTTATCAATAAATTCTGATAATCTTTTTATTATGCATTGTTAGTTTATTGGGCAAAGTATTTTTGTTTGGCTGAGTTTTCGTCTATGATTTTCTCGTACTTTACCAATTCCTTTTAAAGTGCTATGTTTTTAGTGTTCAAAATGTTGTTGTTTTCAATTAAAGAATTCAACTACAATTTCGCAGACTACAATTGCTCAAAGAGTTTTTCTTTGTCGAACGCGCCTAGATTTTGTTTGAAATAGTCGGATTCGTTATTCAATTATTTTCTGATCCTTTATTAGCCGATTTCGCTTAGTTGAATCTACCTAATGGAATTGAATATGTTCGATGGATTCTTGTTAATTATGAAATTCTGCTTCATGGGACTTTGGCCAACCTTGTTGAAGTTTTGGGCAGTTTTAAACTTAGGCAAGTTCTAGTTGGGAGCGTTGGACGCAGATACTGGTCGACTGTTGGTCTAAGTATAGTAAATTCTACCTTAACATCGTTTTGTCCTTGCATTTTATTTAAGTTATAATTATTAAGAATCTAGTATCATATATCTAAATTAAAATTTTATAACTAACTATTTTTAAAAATAAAATGGCAGAAGTTGATGATACTTAGTAAATGGATGCAAGTGAATATCCAGAACTTACAGAATCACAAGCTTAGGCTTTAATTCAATAGTAACTCGAAGAGTAAGAAGAGCATGAAGGTATGGAAGGCGATTACGATGAAAGTGGTTAGATCGATTTCGACCAACTCTCACCTGAATAGCAACAAGAATTCCTCAAAGCTTAAGGAATCCAAATGGAAGGCGAATCTATGATCCAGACTTCACAAGGACCAAGCTAAATGGAAAATTCCCAGGCACCCGATGTTCAATACTAAGTTGTTGAACAATCCATGGATGAAGAAGAAGCTGACGAAGAAACCTTAAGAATAGTCAAAAGACGATTGATTGACAATCTGAACGAGGAAAGAGAGAATAAAGGCATGAGTGCATTGTACTGGGAACTAATGTCGCACCAAATTGCAATGGAATATGCTTAGTTTCTGAACAACAATGATCACGACTAAAGATTTTGGGAAAACACTGTCAAATAGCATGAAAACTATGGTGAAGTACAATTATGTTACGTTGTAGCCAAGTTCGAAAAAGATGTTATTAACGTTACAAGGAAATTGACAGAAGACTATTTCGAGGAAATTGGATATTTGATGCAAGAAATGGAACCAGAGAAGGAACATTTGTTTAACAAAGAGATGAACCACATCGGAGTAGGATTGGCTTGTGATCAAGCACAAATCGTTATAGTCTTTGTTCTGTCGCATAAAGAATTGGCAGTTACAAGAATTACTGAAATGGAAATTGACAAGAGATAACAAGGCAACTGGCCCCCTTTAAGCATTTGTAAAAACCCAGACAATGAATATTGGCTTCAAATCAAAGGAAAAATTATAACCGACAAGTCTGGTCTTTTCGCCATAAGAGTTTATCTTCAAGATCAAAAGCAGCAAGACGTTAGAATCGCAGGTCCAGAAGTAATAGAATACAATAAACAAACCAAAGAGTTCACTGCTTTCTTAAACATTGAAAATCAGTTTAGGTTCGGTAAGAAAAAATTGATAGAGTTCTACTTAAGAGGTAACCCGGATTCAATCCCGTACAAGAAAAATACAAAAGAAAGGATAAACATAAGACACGTAGCTAACGAATTGAGAATCCCTTATATACAGTTCCCCCATCAAAAAGATATTGAAGAATAACAAAGAAAGGAAGAACTAATGAGGTAGTAAGCGTTAGAAGCTTAAAGATTGTAAGAAGAACAAGAAAGAAGACTTTAAGAAGAATAAGAACAACAAGAACTAGAAGAATCTGAAAAAGACCAAAGTCAAAGTTCAGAAGAAAGTCAAAGTTAAGGAGCAATGGTTCATCTTAACGCGCAAGAACAACGTGAACAAAACGTTTCAAACAGAGAAATCCGCTAGGAGTTAGAAATCGCCATAGACGAGGCTAACCGATAGCATGAAGATTTCCTCAAACAAAACAGAGAATGCCAAGAACAGATTAAAATGATCCGCAAAAATGAAAATTACGGAGGAGACAGACAAAATGAAATGGCCATGAACGAACACAAATATCTCAACACCTTAGCACATGTCCATCAAATAAGGCTCGACCTCAAACAGACTTAAGATCGTTACAACAAAATGGCCAATGACCTTCACAAAAAACTCGAGGAGAAACAGAAGAAATGCAACGACATCAAAATAGCTTTTCTCGAACTTAAAAGAGAAGTCGCCAAGAAAGCTGCCCACTCAAGAACAGACAAGCCGATTCCCGAAAAAATGATCGACTAGTGGGAAGAGGAAGAGATCCAAAAGTCTAAAGAGCTTTAGATTTTGAGGTTGGACATTTTGAGACTGAGGAACACGTACATTAAAAACCAAAAAATTTTGAAGAAAAAGGAAGAACTAGCTGAAGGTTTGCATTTGATCGATTTCGAACAGCTAAAAATCGAAAATCAAACTTTGAACGAAAAAATTGAAGAGAGAAACGAAGAGCTCCACAAACTTAAAAAGAAAAACACTCAAACCATCCAGATCTTGACTCATACAAGAGAGAAACTAGGATTCGTCTCAAAGTAGTCCGAGAAATTTTCGGCCTCCAACAAAGAAAAAGAATAGACTTTGCAACAAAAGAGGCTTGAGCTGTCGAAAGCTAAGACTGAGAAGGAGAATCTAAGAGCAAGGATAAATTCCTTGAAACAGCAAACTGGGTAAGATATATTATATTTAGAATCGTCAATTCACCGGAGCTTTCTCAGGATTTCAAGAATCTTTAGATCTAGTGTGAATAGCTGAAACAGCAAAAGGATGTCTTAGAAGACAAATTCAACGAAATGGAAAGCGTCATAAAGGAATACAACAGAATGAAGAACATTAAAAGCCAGGAGCAAAAGTGATTAAGTATACTAAAATTAAATGCTAAAGTCTTAAAATATCATATTCACTTTTTGTTGTTTAAGAATTCCATCAAATTTGTGAGTTTTTGGAAAATTTTAATCCTGACAGACTCGTCAAAGACTATGTATTTGTAAGTCTTTCCATCTTTAAAGTCAATCATGAGAAAATTTTTATCCTTTAAGTAAAAATTAGAGACGTCAGTCAAGTTCCTTTCAGGCGTTTTCACACCAGCTGCGTTAGTAGTACTAGTAAGCCATCCTAACAAGTTTTATTGGTGATTCTTTTTCTGAGTATTTATATTGTAGATTTTGTGCAAGTCGATCCCTAGAGTCCTATATTATTCAGTCCCTCTGTCATTGACTTTGATCAAATTCCACTCCTCGTACTTGCAAATGTCGATTTCGTGCATTGGCTAATGTACCTTCTCGGCCTTTTACTTTTTACCGGAGTTCATCATTTGGTCTTCGTGGAAATAGTTCACTACCTCCTGCCTTTAGACCCTTTTCGGGTCGTCGGCAAACTTGATTTTCTTCAGAATCACTTACTCTAGGTTGGAAATATCAATCACGTTGAAAGGTGTGTCTTTGTTGATTGCCTATTCTTCCTCGTTTTTTAACTTTATTTGGAACTAATAAGTTTTGGAACTGACAACACATAGTTTTTTGTTCAGTACTGCATAAATCTAACTAATAGACTCGTTCACCTTAATTGGGATGAGAGTTTCAATGGAAATTTTGTTCTAGTCGTTTTTAACACAGACCTTTACTATCTGCACATCTTTTTCTTTTTGTTTGGAAATGTTTTGTATGTCGTTTATTTTATTCTTTTCTAGTTCATATTGGTCGAGTTGAAAATTTTAATTTTCGATGAAACAGAAAACTCTAAATTCCAAGTTACAAAGTTTTCTTTTTTCCGGTATCGCCTGAAAATCCATATTCGCTTGATATCCGCCGTCTTCTTAGTCTTCCACATGTCTCAATTCATATGCTTTGGGATAGTTTGGATACTTTAATAACTTTTTGTCTGCATTGTTCTGATTTTTATATCAATCGATTATAATTTGAATTACTTAAAATATGGTGGCGTTTTTGTTGATCTAAAACTTATGGCTGTAAGGCGTGTTGAAGAAAAATATCTTAATTTCGTAGGAGTCAGGTCCCCCAATCATACTATCGTATTTGAATTTGTTCGTAAATTAAAGGTTTTGAATCAGAGACTTTTGATTTTTCATCGCCATCTCTTTCTCAAGGAAAGTTTCCTGAGGGATCATTTCGTAAGCCAAGGATTGTGAAACTTCTTGAGTCTGCTCGGTCTGAAATTCTTTAGACTGATTTTTAACCGGAGTGTTACCGTTTTGTTATTAGGTTTCCGTCATTTCGTAATTTTTGCTTCTTAAAAGCTCCTATTCTTAGTTGAATTTTTTCAGCATTTCTTTTTCATGTTCTAGCTTCTCTTGGCAAAGATCGTCCAGTTCTTTTAAAAGTTCATCGATTGTTTTAGGAGGGGTAGCTTCCTTTGGTTACTGTTTTGTTGCTTTGTTAAAATTATGGGATCCATCGTCCAAGTCAAGATTGTTTTTGAAATTCGGTTGATACTTTGGACCTTGGTTGCGATGGAAATTGTTAGTCCTGGGGATTTTTTGCTCAATCAGGCTATTTATGTCGTTAACCCCAACCCCAACCCCAACCCCAACCCCAAAAACCCCAAAACCCCAACCCCAACCCCAACCCCAACCCCAACCCCTTAGCTTCAAGCCTTTAAATTAAAATGAGTTCGATTTTTTGGATTTTCCGACTCTCTATTTGTCGATTTTAATATTTTCGAACGATGAATCTTTTTATTATGACCTAATTGTTCTTTATTTCTTATAAAGTCCACTATTCCAATTTGTCGATTTTTAATTTCATTTGCCGTATCTTAGTAAAACATAATATGAATCTACTAGTAATCTGAATCTCTACCATAACAAGAAACACTAAGGTCAAATAAGATAAAACTGTTTGATGAACTGGTTTAGACTTTAATACCAAAAATCAGCCAGCAATTCAATGTTTAATATGATATTCAAGCTCTAAGAGTCCAAATAATTTAGAGAAGTACTTTTTACTGGCAAACTTCGTAGTTTATTTTTAGCCTGAATAATATATAACTAACATATAAATACAAAATTAAAATGTCTTTTCTGATTGTTAACAATGTTTTGAAAGTGAATTCAAGCAGAGTGACTATTCTAGCCAATCACTCTAACTTTTTCTGCTTTAAGCTACTATTACTTGCGTTTCTTGTTTAAGAAACTGTCTCTTAAACCTATGAAAATTGTTATAATGCAGGGTCAACTAGATGTTATTGGTGCGACGGAGGATATGGAGTAGATGTTAAAAGGACTGATTAAAAAACTGCAAATTCGGATGCTAAAAAGAAGGTTGTATTAATTGCTCATATAGGTCCAACGGTTGTTGGACACCATATTGTGGAAGTGGCTACGCTTGGGACCCATAAAACAATTCCTGTTTTAAACAGAAAAAGAAGTTTGCTGGAGGGCCTACGGCCTAATGGAGAAGGGAATGACCTATGAGAGTTTTAAATCTTGTAGAGTTTGTGAACAAGTCGCCTGCGAATGGTGCAGAGATTTTTACAAAGAGTGCACCAAATGTTGGGGAACAATCAAACTAAGGAGATAAGACTTTAAAACTTAATTGGTTGGAACTAAATGCGCCGTTTTAAATAACTGCTAAGTCGAACATTGTGAATATTGTTCTGAACATCCTTATTAGTGCATATAATGCAAAACTGGAAAACTTAAGCATCAAGATAGTTGCGGGCAAATGTTTAGTGATGTACTTTAGGGTGATATTACGCTGAACAAAAGATACCATATTTGCGTCGTTTCTAGGGACTAAAAATTCCTAAATGCTGGGATTAAAGAGTAATGTAAGAGAACTGCCTTGGATAGTAATTATGAGTGTAAGTGTTAGGAAGTCTATCCTGGTTTCAAGTCAAATTAGGTTCCAAATTAATGTTTAGCTGCTAATTGTAAACGCTGTGCAGCAAACAACTAAAATTAATGTATTGAATGTAATGAAGGTTACTGGAGATGTTATGGATCGAAGCTGTAGCAATTATAAGTCAATATGGGCTTATAATTCAGGTCATGATTGTGTAGCTACTCCTCAACATATAGCCACTACGAATTCTGGTAGGAATAGTGGTTATCCTTGCAGATATTCAGTCAGAGCTCAAAACTCAGACAAACATAATGTGTAATGTGAAAATAAAGATGTTTGCAGACATTCATAATGCGCGAAATGTTGGCTTGACCACTAAAAGTGTGTAGAATGTAAGGGAAAATGGGGTGTCAATAAATATAATTTCCATTGCAACCCATGTATTGACAAAAACTGCTAAGATTGTAAGACTGATTTCTCGGAATGTAAATCTTGTGCTGCTGGAACTGAGATACATACCATCAGAAGAGCAGAAGGTTTAACCGAATAAAAGAACGCTTGTTGCCGAGAGAATTGTAAATGTGAGAACTCCCATAATATCTGTGTCGAATGCAAGTTTAAATGTGGTAAGAACAAATCCCTCTCGACCAGTACAGAGTTATTTTGTTCCAGATGTGTCGATGATAACTGTGTCGATTGTACTTCTGATTACAACCAGTGTGACAAGTGTAAAGATACTTACACTAACGAAGGCAAATCCAAGTGTGAGAGCTGTGCAATAAACAATTGTGCCTCCTAAACAGGCTGTGAGTGCTCGTCTTGTAACTCAGGATTCGTTCTTTCCGAATCGAAGAAATTATGTATTTCTTAAGCTTTCCTCGATGCTTGTTCTTTGAACGGCTGCGAAAAATTCACTTCGAATGATAACGTGAATTGTATTTGTATAAAATGTCAGTCCAACTTCGAATATGTTTCAGGGACTCATTGTAAAGCGTGTTCGGACGCCATTAGTAGTTGTTCAACAAGTACAGGAACTGGAGTTAAAGGAGAACTATGTAAATGCACCAAATGTGTTTCCGGCTTTGTTACCTAAAATGACAAATGTTCTTAATGCACTGGGATTGGAGATTGTCAAAACTATAAATCCGACGGGCTTTCAAACTGTTAGTGTTCCAAGTGTCAAAACGGACAAGAACCAAGCACAGATGGTAAAACTTGTCAAACTTGCAATATTCAAAATTGTGAGTCTGGAAGTCAAAGTTCAAACGGAATTCTTTGCCAATGTTCCAAATGCACAGGAACCATGATCTTAGGCAGCAATAATACTTAGTGTGTAAACTGTAAGTTTGACCATTGTTAGGACTACTCAAGCAATGGGACTGACACTTGTTCATGCACAAAGTGTTTGAGCAGCTACTAACCTTCAACAAATAAAGAATCTTGCGTAAATTGTTAAATTGATTTCTGCAAAACTATTGGCGGGGACGGAAATTCTTGTCAATGTACGACTTGTAATGATTACTATAAGATTAATACTGACGGGACTTGTTCTGATTGTCAAATCCTAATTGCCAGACCTGGGGGCAGTTAGGAAATAATTGTTCTTGCACAGCCTGCAGGCCTGGATTTAAATTAAATGAGACCGAAGATAAGTGTATTCAATGCGGAGACAGTGATGTTTAAAATTGTGCTGAATTTGAAGCTGGTTGTCTTTGCAAAGCCTGCAAAGATACTTATACTTTATCTGGTGACAAGAAAACTTGTTCGGAATGTACTCTTTCTTCTAGCAACATAGGCAACTGTGCTGCTGTTGATATAGTACAAAACAATTGTGTTTGTATAAGGTGCGACTCCTAATATAAACCAAACGAAGCTGGAAACGCCTGCGACGCTTGTAACCTTACGAATTGTGGTTCCCATTCCGGAAACGGACAAAACTGTGAATGTACCTAATGTCACGAAGGACATTATCCCACCTCCTCGACCTAATGTTCAGCTTGTTAGTAAACTTGTTTGACTTACGCGAGCCCAGGAGAAAACTGCAGCTGTACAAAATGTCCATAAAATTAGTTTTTGAATGGTTCCAATACTTGTGAAAATTGTCCAACCGAAACAACTTGTGAGGAAAAAGTTAGTCCGGGTATTACTTGCAATTGCAAGAAATGTTCAAACAACTACAAACCAGACGACTAAGGTAAATGCTAGCCCTGTAGTTTTACGGACTGTACATAAACTTAAGGAGATGGGTTGAATTGCGAGTGTATTTAATGTTCTGCTGGTTTATAAATTGCAGATGATAAATAAGGTTGTCAAGAATGCAAAAATATTCCTGACTGTGTAGATTAAGAAACTACTTCGACTACTTGTATTTGTAAGGGTTGTTTGGCAAAGTCTATTCCAATCAATGGAGGTTCTTCGTGTAAGAAATGTAGCACAGATGAAATAACTAGTTGTGTAGAATTTTCAGGTGACGGAAAGTCTTGTCTTTGTTCCAAATGTGACACTGACCTTTATTTGAGTAACGATTCCACTCAATGTCTTGAAAAGTCGACTTGTAATATCTCATCTGATTGTTGCGGTTACAAAACCGACGGCAAAAAATGTATTTGCTCTTAATGTTGCGAACCCAAAGCTTTCGACACCTCTTAAGTAAATTGTATCGAATGCCCAATATAAAACTGTCAGACCTGCGCTGTTTAAAACTAAGATTACAAATGCCAAACTTGTAATGACGGCTTTACCTTATCAGGCGATGAAACTCAGTGTTAGGGGTGCAAAATTACTGACTGTTTGGAAAATCAAAATGATGGAGGAGTTTGTAAATGCAAGAAATGTGTGGCTGGTAGTAAACTGGATACCAACGCCCAAAATTGTGATCCTTGTGTCGGAATCGATGGTTGCTAGGAATATACTGGCGATGGAATACAAAGCTGCGCCTGTAAAAGTTGTCAGAAAGGTGATTTTGGAAAGATTGTTTCTTAAGATGAACTTAATTGTGAAGAATGTAAAGGTAAAAACAATGGATGTACCCTTCCTTATACTGAAGATGGGATTTATTGTAAGTGTAAACAATGCAGTGCAGGTTATATCCTTCCAGAAACTAAAGATGCTTGTTAGCTTTGTACTTCAGTAACTAGTTGTTTTGAATACGACGGAGACGGAAAGACGACTTGTGACTGTAAGAAATGCGTCTACGGATTTTACCTTCAAGAAAATACTTGCTAATAATGTCAGATTGATTAGTGCTTAGAACAAACCTCTGACGGAATTGAGTGTAAATGTACAAAATGTAACGATTACTATGAATTGAAAGACAATAAGTGTTCGAAATGTCCAAATGAGTCTAGTTACAGTTTCTGTAACGAATGGGAAGACTTAGGTACTAGTTGCGTTTGTACTATTTGTAAAGACGATTATAATTATAACCCTTTAGCTGGTTGTTCGAAATGTGCTGTTATTGATGGTTGTGCCTAAATAGAAATCAGTAATGAATAATGTCATTGTAGCTCGTGTAATACTGGCTATTAACTTCCAACTGAGAAAGACAAATGCCAGTTATGCTCGGACCTAAAGCCAATAGATGGTTGCGAAAAATATACTTCCAACGGTCTTGAATGTTTTTGCGAGCAGTGTATCAAAGGCAAATTCCCCGAAGACAAAAATTGTTCGGATTGTGAAAACAAGACTTGTGGAAATGGAATTGACTGCGATTGTTCTGTTTGTTAGGTTGGAGAGTTCCTTACTGTAGAAAAAAAATGTTAAAAATGCGAGGACGGCGGAAAACCTTGTCAAGAATATAGTAACCCAGGAATGGAGTGTCAATGTAAGAAATGTCTCGAATTTTAGTAACCCAACTAGAATTCTTGTGAAGACTGCACGAACAAAGACGTCTGCCATACGTTAGTCGATTCTGGGGCCTCTTGTGAGTGTGAGACTTGTAAGGAGAAATACTTTATTAATGACGCCAAAAAGTGTGAACTTTGTAAAATATTGAATTGTGAGACGATTACTTCGGATGGAGTAGACTGTTAGTGTGCCAAATGTTAAACTTTATATGCACCCTCTGAAGGAAAATGTGTGTTTTGTAAACTCTAAGACTGTGACGATGAAACTTCTGATGGAATTGTTTGTTCTTGTAACAAATGCGTGTCTGGTTAATATCCAAATTCAGGTGTTTGTGTTGAATGTTAAATTGAAAATTGTGACCAGTCTTATTCAGGCAATGGTAAATTCTGTCAATGCGACAAATGCAACCAAGGACTATACCTGAAAGAAGATAAATCTAAATGCTTAAGCTGCCAAGGCTAAGTAGAGAATTGTAAAACAGTCGATTCTAATGGTCATAACTGTTTTTGCACAGCGTGTAATGGAGGTTACAGACTTAATATATAGAAGAAATGCCAACTTTGTGACGGAATCTAAAAGTGCACTGAATATGCAAACAATTTAAGCGGAGACTGTACTTGTGTCACTTGTGAACAAAATTTCCAGCCAAGCAAAGACAAGTTTAGCTGTAATGCCTGTTTCATTCAAAAATGTACTAAAAACGTTTCTACTGATGGCAAAAGCTGTGTTTGTGACGAATGTCTTAAAGGTTACATAACTTAAAATGAAAAGAAGAGTTGCTAGATTTGCAATAATATTTCTTATTGTCAACATTACGAGAGTAATGGAGTCGATGAATGTTTATGTAACAGGTGCGATAAAAATCAGAAACCGAGTGAAGATAAAAAATCCTGTGTCAATTGTCAAATTGAAAACTGCAAAGTAACCGACTCAGACGGTTTAAACTGTCGTTGCACTGAGTGTTAAAACCCATTCGTCCTGGCCGACGGCTTCAAAACCTGCAAAGCCTGTTAAACTGAAAATTGCGAGACTAACTTCAGTGATGGCAAATTAGACTGTTTCTGTGATAAATGTAACTAAAACTTCGGTCTTATAGAAAAGAAGACTTGTCAAACTTGTAGTATTTTGAACTGCAAGGAAAACAAATCTGAAGGAATAGACTGCGACTGTTCTTTGTGCGACGATCATTTTTATTTGAAGTAGTAAACCAATGGTACTTTTAAATGCCTAGCTTGTCATCAATATTCAAAGAGATCGTTTTGCACCAATTTTGAGTCTTTGGGAAAAAATTGTAACTGCACTCAATGTCAAAGTCCATATATTCTCAGCTCGAATAAAATGAATTGTGACATGTGTGTTGGTATCAGTGAGTGTTCGGAATATGAAAGCGACGGGCTTTCCAACTGTAAATGCAAGGCATGTAACTAAAAATTATTCCTTTCCGATGACAAAAAATTCTGCAAAAGATGTTAAGAAATACACTAAATTGAAAACTGTATTCAACTGATCAATGAAAACGATGTTTGCGTCTGTAATATTTGTAAAACAAATTACTAACCAAGTTAAGATAAGAAAAGTTGTTTAAAGTGTGAAATAACGGACTGTACCTATCACTACGGAAACGGAAAAAATTGTGACTGTACTAGATGCTACTAAGGTTAAAAGGCTGTTGGCGATAATTGTGAAAAATGCACCAATAGTTGTGTCGATTTTGCTAGCCCAGGAATAAATTGCAGCTGCAAATTGTGTAAAGAGAAAGAGAAATTGGAAAATGAATTGTGCGTCGACTGTAGTGATATCGAGAACTGCAAGACGCTGAAAAATCCAGGAATTGACTGTTAATGTAGGCTTTGTAATGAAGGCTACTTCCTATAAACTGGTAAATGTTAATAATGCCAAATTGAAAATCAAGCAGAACAAACTTCAGACGGACTGATTTGTACAGTGACTAAATGTATCAACGGGTTCAAACCCTCGTTTGACTTTAAGTCTTGTATTGCTTGTACTTTAATTAATTGTACTTAGACTTATTCTAACGGAACTGAGTGTTTCTGTGAGACTTGTAAGAATCAGTTTTACTTGAAGGATAAGAAATAGTGCTTATAATGTATAATTCCTAATTGCAACTAACTACAAGACACGTTAAATTGTTTTTGTTAGGTTTGTTAAACAGGTTTCACCTCATCCAGTGACAAGAAGTCTTGTTCCAGGTGCGTAATCGACAATTGTAACTTGGAAGGACATGCAGGAGATGGTTCAGATTGTACTTGTGAGACTTGTTAAATTCAATTCATCCCCAACTAAGACAAAAATCAATGCCAAAAATGCTCAGAGCTGAATAATATACAAGACTGTGAAAGATACAATTCAGACGGTAAGAAATGTATTTGTGAATCTTGTTTCAAAGGTTCCACGGTCATCGACGGAATTTGTAAAAGATGCCAAGACCAAAAAACTATAAATAATTGTTCCGTCTATTCCACAAGGATGTCCCAGTGTTTCTGTATTAGTTGTGACACTAGCTACGCTTTGGAGAATTAAGGAAATTCTTGTGTTAAATGCCCAACCCAGGACTTCTGCAAGACCGCTGCTGAAGTTGGAAAGACTTGTTAGTGCTTGATTTGTGAAAGTGGTTATTAGTTGACCTATCCCTCCAAACTTTGTTGTCCGGTTAAAAACTGCGCCATTTGTTAATAGTAAAGCTCAAAACCGACCAACTAATGCTCGAAATGTTAACAAGGATTCGAGGTTAAGTCTGATGGTTCTTGTAATATTTGCTTGGATTCAGGAATAGGAAATTGTAAGAAGGTTAAAGGTCTTGACGGAATCAAGTGTCAATGTCAGCTTTGCAATGATGGATATAAATTATAAGACGGGAAATGTTTTAAGTGTGAGAATTTCGATTCTTGTGACGATTTCAGTCAACCAGGAATGACATGTTAATGCCATTAATGCCAAAATGGTCAATAAGTGGTCGATAGCAAATGCCAAGACTGTCAAAATCAAGATTTTTGTGCCGAGTTTAGAAGCCCAGGCTAAACTTGTTTCTGCAAAACTTGTCAGACAGGCTATCTTTTGAGTAATTTCATCGCTTACTGTTGTCGAGTTAAAAATTGTAAAGAATGCCAAACCAAAGACTATAAGCTCTAGAATTCTTGTAAGTTTTGCGTCTCAAACTACTACGTTTCTAATGACGAGTCCCAATGTCTGGTATGTAAAGACAAATCGATATCTAACTGCGTAGCAAACGAATCTAACGGTAAAGATTGTTACTGCGTTCAATGCAAAGACCATTTTTACTTGAGTAATAATTAATGCGTGGCGTGCTCGGAAAAATCAAAAGAAAATTGCCTAAGTCTGACCAACCCAGGGAAAGAGTGTTCATGTAGTTGCCAAAACGGCTCCGGAGTCGACAAAACCTTCTTCAACGACAAAAAAAATCAGGCCGAACAGAACTGTATGAAATGTCAAGTCGAAAATTGCGCTTAATGCTTTTCCGATAATTCTCACTGTGAAAATTGCGTCTCTGGCTTTTAGAGTAATGGAACTAATACTAAGTGTGACAAATGTTCTTCGCCCGGCTGTAAGACTCATACTGAGTTGAACCAAAAAGACTGCCACTGTACAGCTTGCTTCGAAAATTATACTCTAGGCGACGGTCTTTGCTCTGCTAATTGTGACTAAAACTGCAAAAAGAATTCTTGTTCCACCCCACTTACTTGTTTCGCCTGTTAAGACAAATATGGAGTTGACCAGGAAACTAAAAAGTGTAAATCCTGCGCCGATGAACTTTGCTTAGATTGTTCCTTAAACTTTAATAGCTGTAACAGATGTTAAGAAGGAACTTTTGTTTAAAATATTTATTTGTCAACGAGCAACTCGGTCCAAAAAGGCTGTTCCAAAACTTGTCCGACTGGCTGTTTCTGTGACAACAAAGATGGAAATTGTACCAAATGTAGGTACAAAGAACAATTTGGCAAGTCAAGCGGAACCTGTACTAAGTGTAAGGACTCAAACTGCTTTAATTGCGAAAACGATTTTTAGGTTTGTAAGCTTTGTAAGATTGGATTTGGCTTAGACGATTAGAAAATTTGTAACAAATGTAATTAAGCTTCTTGTCTGGAGTATGACAATTGCGTGTGCAAGAAATGTGTTAAACAAGCTGTCTTGTAAAAAGACAAGACTTGTTTATTTAATGTCAGTCATATCGTAGGTTGTTCTCAAGTTTGGTCGAACAATTTCGACCAATGTCCAAGTTGTAGAATTCTTTACTATTAAAAAGATGGAAAATGTAGGAGGTGTATGTCTAGTTGTATTGAGTGTGAAAGTCTCAATAAATGCGTGAGGTGTAAGAGAGGGTACGTGATATCAAAAACTTAGGACGACGAAGACGAAAAAGCCATTTGTGTCTACTAAAGATGTAAGTCGAATTGTATTTGCGAGTTAGGTAAATGTGTTGGCTGCCTTAAAAATTATGGAAAAGACCCTAAGGACAGTAATCAGTGTTTCAAATGTTAAGATTTTAGGTGTTCAGAGTGTGCCAAAGATTATACTATTTGTACTGACTGTGATAATGGTTACTTTATGAATTCTGAAGGTAAGTGTACTAATTGTACTAAGTCGAATTGTGATGAAATAGAAACAGGTGAAAACGATCTTTATTGTAAATGCAAAAAATGTGCTTAAAATTGGCTACCAATCAAAGATACTGGTCTTTGTAAAGCCAAATGTGACCCTAAGTGTAAGCCTGACTAATGCAACCAACCAAATACTTGTTTCGATTGTATTAACGGCTTAGGAGTAAACAAAGAAAAGAAATGTTCCAACTGTTCTGACAAAAATTGTATGTGGTGTAACAAAGACGTCAACATTTGTAATAGATGCAAGCCTTCCTATTGGAAACTAAAGCTAGAACATAATGAATCCAAGAAGGACGAGCATATTACCTGCGCCAAAAAATGTCCTTCAGGCTGTTATTGTTCGAACTCAGAAGGAATTTGTACTTCTTGTCGAGTAAGTGAACAATTCGGTTGGAATAGTAGCAAGAAGTGTTAAAAATGTGTGGACCCGAATTGTATCAACTGCACAAATGACTATACCAAATGTAAAATCTGTAAAATAGGCCATGGATTAAGTAAAGAAACCAACAAATGTTCTTTCTGCTCCCAAAACGCTTGCAAAAAATACGATTCCGAACTTTCCGGCGAAGATAAATGCCAATGTGTAGAGTGCGTTAAAGGCGCCACCTTATAATCGAACGGAGCTTGCATGTTCGAAATCAAAATGGAAGGTTGCCAAGAAAAATGGTCCAACGTTTTCGACGAATGCCCAACCTGTCTAGACGGGTATTTATAAACAGAGGATAATCATTGCCATAAATGTCATGATGGGGCCTGCTTGAAATGTGAGAAGGTCGATAAATGTTCAACTTGCCAGTCAGAATATGACTTAGAGGACGGAAAATGTATCTCTTGGAGATGCAATTAAGGTTGCATTTGTGAGAAAGGTTAATGTTTAAGGTGCCAGGCTGACATGGGTAAAAACCCGGAAGACTAACAAGAATGCGTCCTCTGTAAAGACAGATTCTGCGCGGATTGTTCGGCCAACTACAAGGTTTGCCGTCAATGCAAGAACGGCTACCTTAAAGACGAAAAAGACTTGTGTTCCGCCTGTAGTAATAATAACTGCAAGACCCACTCGACCAACGACTTGGGAATTTGCAAGTGCGAGAAATGTTAGGAAGGCTTTACTCTAAGAGAAGAAAGTTGTTTTTCGGAGTGTGACAAGAATTGTTAAAAATATCATTGTAATAGGCCTAAGACTTGTTTTGATTGCATAGACACTTTTGGAGTCAAAAACAATATTTGTGTTAACTGCAAGGATAAGAATTGCCAAAATTGTGGAAAAAACTACGAAGAATGTGTAAAATGTAAAGAAGGTTTGGAATATAAGTACATTTAAATCGACAATTTAGGCAACGAAGAATAAAAATGCGTGAAACCTTGTCCAGTTGGATCGATTTGTGCTTAAAACGATGGTGTTGTGACATCTTGTGTTTACTCGGAACAATATGGACTTACCCAAAAGGACGACTAAAACAGTTGTCAGAAGTGTTAGATAAAATATTGCAGGTACTGTAGTTCAAATCCTTATGGTTGTGAGGTTTGTCAACCTGGCTACTACGTTTCAAACAAAGACAAAAAGGTCTCTTGTAGTATCTGTGAAAATAATGATCTTTGTACTAAGACTTGGGACAAAAATGACAATTGTTCCTGTAAAGCCTGTAAGAAACCATCAATTCAAATGGACAAAGTTTGTGTCTATAAAATCGACATGCAAGGTTGTCAAGATGAATACTCCAACAAGAAAGATTTCTGCCAAATTTGCAGACTCCAATTCAGACTTATTAGTCAAAAAGGAATTTGTGAACCTTGTTCAGATATTAATTGTCTTTAGTGTCAAGACTCTAAAAATCGTTGTGATCTTTGCAAATCGGAATACTTGGCAACCTAGGTAAATGACCAAATTACTTGTGTTTAAATTAAATGTTAGAAAGGTTGTTTATGTCACAAAGGTAACTGTATTGGCTGTTAAAAATCTTATGGTTTAGTGAAGAAAGACCAACACGGTAATTATGTTTGTTCTCCTTGTGACGACTCGAACTGTTCTATTTGTTCGAAAGACTATAAAAAATGCGACTCCTGTAAGCCCAACATGGTTAAAAACAAAAAAGGTCTTTGTTCGACCTGCAATTATCTTTGTTCATAATGTGTTGAAGACATGTTTTGTGCCAAATGTAGGAACGGCGCCAGGTTGGAAAATGATATTTGCGAATACCAATGTAGACTAGAAAACTGCGAGGTCTGCCGAGACAGACTGAATTGTCGTACTTGTTCAGAAGGATATGGTGTCAAATCTGGTAAATGTTAACCTTGTAGTAAAAATTGCTTGAAATGTTGGACTCCTACTAATTGTATTAATTGTGAGTCAAAGTACGTTAAAGAAAGAACCATGGCTGGTATTTTTTGTAAGACTGACTGTAGTCATATTGCTCTTTGTAAAGTCTGTGACTCTGGTTGGAGTTGTTCAAGCTGCTAAGATTATTATGGTCTTCAAGTTTAAGAAAAAACTTAGAAGTGCGTCCCTTGTTAAGAAAGCAGGTGTATAAATTGTTCTTAAAACTTTTCTTCTTGTTAGCAGTGCGATAGTAAATATAAAGCAGTAGAAGGTAAATGTGTGCCTGTCAAATGTATCCAGTATTGTTCTCAGTGCAAAGAGGTAAACAGTTGTCAGATTTGTATCCCAAATTATGGTCTGAATAGCAACGAGACTTGCCAGAAATGTTAAGACCCCAACTGCGTTAATTGCCATGAGACGGCGACTTACTTACTTTGTAAGAGTTGCAAGAATGGCTATAAACTGGCATTCGGAAAATGCGAGTATAGTTGCAACGAAGGCTGCGAAATCGGCCAATGTCTCAACCATGTTTGTAACCTTTGTAAACAAGGTTTTGGCAAGGAGGGAAAACAATGTAAAGCTTGCTCAAATAAGTACTGTGCCAATTGTGCCCAAGATTATAACAAATGTAATAGGTGTATGAATATGACGACTAAGGAAGGTGACATTTGTGTCTTGAAATGTGCTCATAACTGTGAGAAATATGGCTGTGACAGCGCCTTCACTTGTAACCCAGACAGTTGTTTGCCAGGTTATTAGTATATTAAGAAATTTAAGGCGTGTTAAAAGTGCGAAGTAGTAAATTGTTAAGCTTGTGTGAATTAAGTTTCAGTTTGTACTACCTGTAATGAAGGTTATAAATTGGAAAGTAATAAGTGCGAACCTATTTGCCCTTAGTTCTGCAAAGATTGTAACGAACCGAACAAATGCATTAAGTGCGACGCTTTCCACGAAATCTCAGCCAACGACTAATGTGTCAAAACAAACTACTGCAACAAACAAAGCTGTCTAAAATGTGTGAAGAATTGTTGCATGGAGTGCGATCAGAAAGGTTGGAAATTAGTCCAATCTAAAATCGACGGAAAAGTTTGCTCAACTTGTCAGCCCAAATGCGACGAAAATTGCTTAACCTGCGTAGCCCCGAATAAATGTACGAAATGTTTTAATCGTTGGGTTCCACTGGGAGGAAAGTGCACTTGCACTATAAAATACTGCCAAGAGTGTTATGAAAGTCAGACAACCCATGAAAAAGGCTGCAAGAAATGCAGAGCTGGGTACTAAATTAGTTTTGGTGGTTGTTCACCTACTTGTCTCGAGTTCTGCACCTGCATGAAACCAAATACTTGTGACAGTTGTATTAAAGGTTACGAAATGACTTATAGTGGAGGGAAGAAGTGTGTCGCCAAGTGTGGTAAAAGCTGTAATGAATGCGATCAAAAGAACCCAAGAATTTGTCTTCAGTGTAAGACCGGTTTTGGTTTAAACGCTCAGTCTGAATGTTCAGCTTGTAGTGATGAGAAATGCAAAAATTGTAGCCTAGACTCGACAAGATGTTTATAATGCCAAGACAAATACGGTTATTCTAACGCAAGTTAAATTTAGGAAAGTGACCTTAACAAAGGCTATTCTTCTAGTAACCACTAATGTAAATAATGTCTTATAATTAACTGCATTAAATGTCTACAAAACTTTGAAGTTTGTTAAACTTGTGCTAATGATCGCGTCTATGACGAGAAAAACAAGATTTGTAAGCCCACCAAATGTATTAAAGACTGTATAATTTGCACGAACTAGAAAACTTGCGACACTTGTAAGAACGAATTTGGGTTGGACGACAAAAAACAATGCCAGAAATGTGCAGACAAGAATTGTATTAACTGTTCCCAAAAATATACTTAGTGTACTAAGTGTCACGCCGAAAATCAAGTCGGGTTGAACGAACTTTCTGGCTAGTGTGAACCTTGTAAAGACTTTAACTGTGTTGATTGCACTGACAAATTCGACAACTGTAAATGGTGCATGAGGAAATATACTGTTATTAAGACTGACAACAACCTTGATTTTTGTCAGAAGTCTGGAGATCCTCCAGAAAACTGTGAAAAATATGACTCAGAGTTGATGTGCACTAAGTGTAATGAAGGTTTCGAAGAAAATAACGGAAAATGCACCAAGGTAGAGAATAATTGTGACGGAGAAGATTGTTTGTAGTGTGACAGTAACTTGAACTGTACTGACTGTGCTCCTAAATACAAATTGGAAAATGGCAAATGCGTCTCTCTCTGTGACGAAAACGGTTGCTAAATTTTATGTAACAAAGAATTGAATGGACTGGAGAAATGTATTACTTGCTCCGAAGACAACATTTGCAGTGAATGTGAGGACGGATTCATTGTCGCAGACGGTCTTTGTGTCAAAGAAGAAGAACAAGTTGATGAAGAAAGTCAAATCGACTACTCTAAAGACAAGGAAGGTGGAGATCAAGAATAAGAAGCCATGTCTACCCAAAAAGTAATTGCTTACACGGCAGGAGGAACCGTAGGAGCAGCAGCTTTGGTTGGTGTTGTTTTGTTAGTAAAAGCCAAATTGGCAGTTGGAGCAGCTGCTACAGGAACGGCAGCAGGAACAGCTGCTGGCGGTGGAGTAGTGGCCTCGGGTCATTAATCCTTGTTAATAAACTAAGTATGATTTATATTAAATTTTAATTTAAAATTTTAACTTGGTGGAGGGGTTGGGGTTGGGGTTGGGGTTGGGGTTGGGGTTGGGG
>NW_027170997.1:2500-17500 GCF_036898095.1 Palaemon carinicauda
CCTTTTTTCTTTTGCCAAAAAAAACTTCAATGAATGCTTAAAACAACTGTAAAGATAAATACTACTCATCTGCAGAAAAACTATTTATTATAAATATTTTAAAAAATTAAGTAGAAAAAAAAGACCTGACATAAAAATTCATAAAAAAAAGTTTATACATATATACACAAATCCTTTTAGGAATTGATTCTTGAATGTTTAGGACACATCTTGATGTATTTTGGATGAAGTCAGACCCATGGAGGTGAAGATCTGAAATGAGAAAAAAAGGGTAACTTTTTTTGGCCAAAAAAAAATTGTCCAAATTTCATGAATTTTTTTGGGTACCCAAATGAAATAGGAAGTGGCTAATTTTTTTAGGGAATAAACATATGTTATCCTAAAATAGAAATATGTAAAAAAAATCTTCATTATTTCGTAAATTACATTTATATCAGGGGCCGTATCTAAAGGTAATTTTTTGAGTACTTGGAAATTTCGTAAAAAAATACATATATTTAATATATAATATGATATTTATGCAGGTAAAAATATACCAAAATATCAAAAATTCTATAGGGAACAAGAATATATATAGATATGGCAGCTTACGCTTCGGATATGTCCACAAAATGGCCGCCAACCACACTGACTCAGACTCCCTAATCTGCCACTTGAAATGTAGGAAGGGTATGTCAATTTCAAGGTGTTATTTACTAATCTAATTATTATTGGATATGCATAAAAATTGTATGGTGGGTTGCTGGATAATTGTCGATTATTTTACGACTATAAAATTAAAATTCTGACCCAAAAAATTTTTTTTGAAGGGAAATAAAATCGAAAAAAAAATGTAAAACAATATTTCAGCTAAAAAAATTTGATATTCAATAAAAAAAAAAGTAAACAAAATTTTCCGACAAATAAACATCTAGAGGAATCATTACTCTGTGATAGTTCCTTAGTACGTAGTAATTTTGAAAGAATTGGGAAAAAACGAAAAAATGGCAATCACCGGAAAATCGAACACATACCTATATATACACCATATCTGGCTAAAAAAAAGATAGGCATGGGTAGCCAGATCATCTAGAAACACTTTCCAACACTATAAAAATATAAGTTTTGCGACACTACTTGCCAATTCCTTACGGTAACATGACTAAGCAAAAAATGCAAAACAAATAAAAAGGGGCACTCGTGGAAAAATGGCCATTCTAATATACGGCATTTCAGAAAAAAAAATTTCAGCCACGTGCTAGGCAAACCATCAAGGCATATTTTCCGACAAATAAACATATAAATGAAATATTACTCTGTGATAGTTCCTTAGTACGTAGTAATTTTGAAAGAAATGGGAAAAAATGAAAAAATGGCAATCACAGGAAAATCGAACACATACTTATATATACGCCATATCTGGCTAAAAAAAAAATAGGCATGGGTAGCCAGATCATCTAGAAACACTTTCCAACACTATAAAAATATAAGTTTTGCGACACTACTTGCCAATTCCTTACGGTAACATGACTAAGCAAAAAAATGCAAAACAAATAAAAAGGGGCACTCGCGGAAAAATGCCCAACATTCTAATATACGGCATCTCAGATAAAAAAAAAAAAGACATGCACGTGTTAGCCCAACCATCAAGGCACACTTTCTAACACATAAACATGAAAAAAAAAATCAATAATATACGGCAATTCCTTACTACGTAGTAAATTTTTACAAATATTGAAAAAAAAACAGAAATTGGCAACCGCAGTTAAATACCCAATATACCAATAACTACGTCGTATCTGACAAAAACAAAATCACCCATGGGTAGCCAGATCATCTAGACACACTTTCCAACATTAAAAAAGCAAAAGTTTTACGACACTATTTCGCAATATCTTACGGAAAAATGACTTGGCCAAAAAATTAAAAAAAATTAAAAAGGGACACTCGCGGTAAAATGCCCGACATTCTATTATACGACATCTCAGATAAAAAAAAAGACATGCACGTGTTAGCCCAACCATCAAGGCACACTTTCTAACACATAAACATGAAAAAAAAATGAATAATATACGGCAATTCCTTACTACGTAGTAATTTTTACAAATATTGAAAAAAAAAACAGAAATTGGTAACCGCAGTTAAATACCCAATATACCAATAACTACGTCGTATCTGACAAAAACAAAGTCATGCATGGGTAGCCAGATCATCTAGACACACTTTCCAACACTAAACAAGCAAAAGTTTTACGACACTATTTGGCAATATCTTACGGAAAAATGACTTGGCAAAAAAATGAAAAAAAAGTAAAAAGGGGCACTCGCGGTAAAATGGTCCTTGTGGTGATGAACGACATTTTAACTAAAAAAAAAAACATGCACATGGTAGCCAAACAATCCACCAAGACTTTCCACAACTGATAACCTATACAAGTTGCACCATTCTACGACAATTTCATAATACGTAATAACTTTGATAATTATGCAAACTACCTCAGAAGGGTAAACTCGGACGCGAACGACCCCGACGCGTCTCAGAAATCGGGGAAGGAGTACAGCTACAGCAATGCACATCTGGACACTACTAGAGCGTGTAGGGGAGACACCTCCTGCAGGTCGATCACCCACAAATTCAGTCACAGGGGTGAGTCACGTGAGAAAAACCTGTTTTTTTTGACGCTCGGGGTCGCAAACGACCCACCGTACCTATCCAGGGTTAAAGTAGCTTCCCAGAGAATTTTACCTTTAGGTATCCAGAATTCTAACTCCTAGCGCGAATATCCTTAAAATTTCCCCAAAGGATATCACACAATATCAGCGGATGCATTCTTGACACGCCTCCATAGCAATCTGCACCCCAAACAGCGTTTTGGCTTCGATGAGGATGTGGCAAAAGGGAGCCGTCCAAAGGCTCTCCCCGCTCTCATAATACTATTGGGAATACAACCACCCATCCCACAATGACAGACATTCCCTGTAGGATTGAGCGTGGTGTTACAAATACATTACCAGGGGAGGGATACTATGAAGATCTTTTCTTTTAGAAGAGATGGGTGGGTCCATCAGGACGAAGTGGCCATCTCACCCATGGGCTCAAGCCATGTCGTCGTGATGGAAGCATCCCAGAGCATTAGTGTATCTGTGGATTTTTAATCAGTGCCTTAACCTTATAACAACCTTTTCTATGGTCATGGGAACCACATGAGACAAGGGACGTTATCGTTATTCGTGACCATCACTAATCATAACCAATGTTAGTGCTTCTTGCCTCCTACAGGGAAGAGTCAGTCTAGACAGTAGAAAAGGGATCTTGAGGTTAACATACATAGTATGACCAAACATAAGTACACACTGAATATACAAATAGTCTCATAGTTGTATATTTGCTAAAATAACATCAGTGTCTTTTATATCTATTATTTGATGCATACAAATATATGAGGGATACTTACTTTGGTAAGTTGAAGAAATCTGGCATGTATACATACCATTGTCTGGCGAAGGTTGACGCACTACATTCTAATAGACATTTATTACTAATAAATGACTAAAAGATGCTCAGTAAAACGAATGTAGTATGACAATGGGATTATACCTGTAACATGTACAGAGACTATATTTCCTTCTTGAAGGAAGAAATGATGAATGCTACTATCAGACTGAAGAAAATTATAAAACAATTTCTCTTCATAATTCCTGTACTGGTTACTTCTATCTACACTGTGTACTTCGTACACCGGCACTAGTTCTATCTGTATAATTCCACACCTGGGATTTTGAACAGAATGAATGAATGAATGATTTAAAGTTTTCAGGCATTCTGACATCTAAGGTCATTGACGCCGGTAACATTTAATTTATATATACAAAAGTAAAAAATGAAATAAAATAAAAAATTAAAGAGTATTCAATTAAAATCATAAAAATTGAATGTCATAAAAGTTAAATATTTTTCAGAAGACCTGCTTCTGAAAGAAATCTAAAAATGCCACTTGCATGGTAGGACACATCATTTCCAAGAATCTTGGCAAGGATGAACCTGCCACCCTCACCTTGAGCCTCAAACAAATATCTATTCCGCAAGATGTTATAATTGGGGCATTCGGTCAACAAATGCCTTACTGTTAGAGGTACTACACAGTTGTCACAATACGGTTGCTGTTGGCCCTTCAGCAGAAACTCATGTGTCAACCGAGTGTGACCAGTACGGAGACGACAAAGAGACGTCTCCCATTTTCGGGACATCATATTATACCTCCAAGGAGATATGTTATTTGTTACTTCCCTCATTTTATTGCCATCTTGACTATCCCATTGCTGTTGCCATTTATTGCAAACCAATTTCTTGATATCAGGTAAGAAATCATTACAGGGAATGGGATATCTTCTTGGCAGCAACTCGGATGCAGCCTCCTTAGCCAGTGAATCTGCCTTCTCATTCCCACCTACATGTGCTGGAACCCAACAAAATTGAACTGTTATACCTCTCCGTCCAATAAGGAAAAGCCATTCTAAAATCTTTAAAACTAGAGGGTTATTAGAATTAAAAACTTCCATAGCTTGAAGGACACTCCTTGCATCACTAAAAATTGTAAAATTACCCTCCTTCTCCAACGCTATTTTCTCAATAGCAGTTAATATGCCATACAGTTCGGCAGTAAATATGGAAGCGGTCAGAGGAAGTGCACCTCTACAATTAAAACCATTACTATGTACTCCAAATCTAACGCCAGCATCAGATTTGGAGCCATCAGTATAGATAAAAGTTGATCCTCTATGTTCTTTAACATGTTCATTAAAAAGAGACCTGGCTTCTATGTCTGACATATTCTTCTTATCTCCAATAAAATATTTACAAAAAGATATCTCTGGTAACTTCCATGGAGGCGTTGATGATACCTTGGATGGAAGTATCTTATTTCTAATTATATCCAGACTATTTAATAATCGTTTCACCCGAAAGCCATAAGGTTGAGGAGATTTTGGGTGCAACTCAAAGTATGATGTTTGTCTTACAAGGCTTGCAGTCTGAAAGGCTAGAGAGTTAGGGAGTCTTTGCAATCTAAACCAATACCGAAGAATGGAAGACATTCGGTAAAGGTCTAGAGGTAACTCTTCAGCATCAACAAGGAGACTTGGGATAGGCGAGGTTTTAAAAGCTCCAGTAGACAATCTAATACCTGCATGATGTATCGAATCTAATATTTTTAACCGGCTTGGGGTGGCTGAAGAATATACCTCACAACCATAACTAATTTTGGAAAAAATCAAGGCCTTGTATAATTTTAAAATAGTATTGCGGTCTGCCCCCCATGATGTATGGGACAATACTTTTAAGATATTCAGAGCTTCAACACATTTAGCTTTTAGCGCTTTTAGGTGAGAAACCCAGGTAAGTCTACAGTCAAATATCAAACCTAAAAATTTGGTTTCCGATACACATGGTATCCGTTGACCTTTAATGTATATATCCGGGTCTGGATGTACTCCCCGGATACGACAAAAATGGACAATGGTAGTTTTACTTGTCGAGAACTTGGATACATTCATGTCAGCCCACTGGATAATTTTATCAATAGAGAGTTGGATTTTTCTCTCAACCATTGCCATTCTAGTGCCAGCAAATGATATTGAGAGATCATCCACAAATAATGTTGAGAGAACATCCTGGGGAATGGCTGAGGATATCCCATTAATTGCTAGTGCAAAAAGGGTTACACTCAGCACACTACCCTGAGGAACTCCTTCTTCCTGGCACTTACTCTCTGATAGAGTTTCCCCCACTCTCACTTGAAAAACTCTACGTGAAAGAAATGCCTGAATAAATAGTGGCAGCTCTCCTCTCAATCCCAATTCATGAATGGTTTTGAGAATACTATATCTCCATGTGGTATCATATGCCTTTTCAAGGTCAAAAAATACTGTAACATGGTGCTGTTTGGAAGCAAAGGCTTCACAAATAGAAGACTCAAGTCGTATCAACACATCAGTCGTTGAGTGCATTTTTCGGAATCCACATTGAATCGGTGATAAAATACCTTTATTTTCAAGGTACCATATCAGCCTTGCATTGACCATCTTCTCCATGATTTTACATAAACAAGATGTCAATGCAATAGGACGATAGTTTGCTGCTAAAAACTTGTCTTTACCAGGTTTTAAAAAGGCTAAAATAATGGCTAGTTCCCAAACACTTGGGTAACTATGATCATGCCATATTCTATTAATAATGCTTAAAATAAATAGCTTTGTATTAAAATGTACATGTTTAATCATTGCATATGGAATTCCATCGGGTCCAGGGGCTGTATCGTTGCAATGAGCAAGTGCGGAATCAAATTCTCTTTCAGTGAAAGGAGAATTATACGACTCTTCCCTTCTTGTTGCAAAATTTAAAATTTTATTTCCTTCAGTGCTCCTATACTGGTGACCAGGGGCTCCTTCATACTTGCTGGATACATTTGAAAAATGATTAGCCAAGGCATTGCTAACTTCATTTGCTTCAGTTACATACTGGCCATTCACCTTCAACACTGGTGGTGGGTTGGGGGTGAATTTGCCAGCTATCTTTTTTACTTTCCTCCACACAGAAGATGGTGGTGTTCTACTGTTAATGGAGGAAACAAAAGACATCCATGACTGGCGCCTTGCTTCTTCCATGGCACGCCGGAACTGTGCTCTACATTTCTTGTACATAATTAAATTCTCATCAGTTCGGAGTCTACGCAATCGTGTTAGAGATCTTCTTGTGGCTCTGTGGAGTGCAGTTAGTTCTGAAGACCACCACGGGACTGGTCGTCGTTTGAATAACCCTGTTGTTTTGGGAATTGAATTGACTCATGCTGTATGAAGAGTTCCATTCAGCAGATCTATAGCATCATCAATACTTTCAAACTGTTCTGCTCTCCCTTCGATTTCACTTAGCTCAGAAAATTTAACCCAGTCTGCCTTGTCTAGATTCCAACGTGGCGATCTTTGCAAAGGTGGACCCTTGTTGGTGTTTATAATGATTGGTGCATGATCACTAGTATGCCAATCATCTAATGTCCTCCAATCAAAATCAAGAAGGCAGTTAGAGCTTGCAATTGAAAGGTCAATGCATGACAAAGTACCTGTCTGAACATGGAAGTGCGTGGGCTCTCCTGTATTAAGGAGCCCCACATCCTCATTCTCCACAATTGATGAGATAATATTGCCCCTTGTGTTGGCCAAAACATCACCCCATAAAGGATGTCTACCATTCATATCTCCCAGTAAGAGAAAAGGTTGAGGGAGTTGTTGAATAACTTCTGCTAAATCATCATATAAAATATCATCATTTGGAGGTAAGTACAGAGAGCATATTGTATATTTTCTCCCAATATCAATTTGTACAACAACTGCCTGCAGGGTTGTACGTATAGACATGGGTATTTGGGGAACATCTCGACGAATGTACATGAGACTTCCGCCATGGCTCCCTGCTTGTTGATTATATGGTGTTCTATAGCTAACATACTCTCGAGGACTAGGAGTGTTAGAATCAAGCATACTTTCCTGTAGACATACTATTATGGGGGAATGCTCATGAATTAGGAGCTTAAGTTCTTCATATTTCGCCCTCAAACCCTGACAGTTCCATTGCAAAATGGAGGAGAAAACTATGGATTATTTCTGGAAGACGTCTTGGGTGAGGTCTTCCCATTAGCAGTTTTTAATCTAACATTATTACTTGTAGGTTTCTTTAGAGATGGTCTTGTTATGTTGGGTTTTACGTTGGAGTTTTTCTTTGTATCTTTTTTATATATTTGTTGAGGGGGATGGTGGACCTCAACTTGAATTTCTGATTTATTTAAATTGTCTTCTGGTTGATCGCCAACATCAACAGACAAAACATCATATTTATTTGATGTCATAATTCTAGTATTTCTTATGGAAGGGGGTGAGAGAGATGGAGGTCTCTCTCTTTTACGATTAATAGGTTGTAAGTTACCAGGTTTTTGTACCTTCCCCACTACAGGTACACCTGATAACTTGGTGTCAGGTGGAATCTCCATTAAATCAGGCAAGGATATGGCCTGGGAGAGGTTAGTACTATCCTTTGTAATGGGGGACAAAGGTTTGATAGTGGTGGGCAATGTCTTTTTGTTGATACTCAATGATAAATCTTTAGGAGGAGATGTTCTTGTCTTATGCAGCACTTTATCAATAGATTGTGAATTCCTTTTTCGAGAACTACCTACAGTAGTAGGTGGGTGAGATGATTCCCGAGGAACTTTTTCTCCTGTTTTTAATGTTTTTGCATAAGTATTAGATTTATTTAATAATCTCTTGGCATGCCCCACGCTTACATGTTCAATAATTGATTTATTGAGGGCAGCCTCTTCTAACTTATAAAACTGGCAGCTCCTATCATTAGATTTATGATTAGAGTTGCAGTTTAAGCACCTTGCCTCAAGTGTACAATCCCCATGGTAAATTTTGGAGCAAGTATTACAAATTTTTTCATTATTGCAAACTTTGGAAGGATGTCCAAATTTAAAGCAATTATAAGATTGCAGTGGCTTCTGCTTAAAAGGTTGAACTCTGATCCTTTCGTTTTCTATGTCTATGTGGAAAGGTACATCAGCATCCTGGAAAGTAAGAACAATCATTGATATTCCAGGTACTTTATGTACTTTCCACACTGATAGGGGACATATGGCCAATATCTCCTCTTCAGTAAATTCATACAGATCCCTATTAAAAACCACTCCCCTTCCATAGCTAAAGTTTAGATGGGGTTTGATGTCCAATTTTATATCATCATTTACTGTCTTCAAATTAGACAGTATAACAGACTGTGTGTATGACTTGGCCTTTATCAAGAAACTTTTCTTCCCGAATCGAGATATATCTCCAGGTGCGATCGTACCTACCTTCCTCTGAAGAAATTTGCATATCTTGAAATAATTTTCCGTACCTCCTACAGATTGAGCAAGAAGCCACATTGGTGGTTTTGGCTTTCTTTGGGATGGTATATCTGCCTCTATATCTTTATCAGCCCAGTCTGCTGGTCTGTAGACATCCAGATCTTTAGGTGCCCCATCACACAGAGCACCCTTAACACTCATATTACCTACTTTAATATCAACAATGTTACAGCTTGCATTAAATGCTTCCTCGTGACAATTAAATGATAACCAAGATTCCCAATTATCATCTTGAAGTTTCATTCTAATTTCTTTTATTGATCCGTAACACTCAAATATTTTATGTAGCACATCATAATTAGCTTCTAAAGGGATTTGGGTAACGTGCAGGACTTTCAGTTTTCCTGTGTTGCCCAAATTACCCTTTTTCAGAATGTTTAAAGAACAGTCCTTTTTAGTTCCTACGTCGTCAACGGAGTTTTCTTTAAATGAATTGCCAGAGGTCGTCAACAGTGCCGGGGGCGAGTCAGCATATCCAGGGGAGGTGGGGTCATTCTCACAAGAATCCATCGGAATAAAGAAAAGAGAAGAGTGATTTTTTGAATAGTTTGATTTACCTGCTTGAGAACATTAAGGCATCACATGTTGGGAAGGAAATTTGCACTCTCCACTACCGGCACAGTGAGAGTATACTTCCCAGATGGTCCACTCCATACCCTACCCGAAGGATAGCATCAAAACAGATATAGAGGCACAGGTGTAAGCTGAACCCGCCTGTTAGGACTGAGACCAAGAAACTATGGAATCATCCTCCCCATATCTGTAATGACGGGCTTCCGGCCAGAAGCCGAGAGTCCTACCCCAAGCATTGGATCCCCCTGGATTCCGAAGAACCAACACTTGGAATAGTTCCGCCAAAAAGGTCCAAACCATCTTCGGGATGGCTGAGATCATCCAATACACTCACATATAGCTTTGAGCACAAAGGCCTCCCAACCGCGACACCTTTCACATTCATCAAAGCAGGCAGCAATACCGGATGCAGAAACATCCGCCCAAGTGGCAATAACAGATGTAGAAACATCCATGCCATAAAGAGAAAAAAAAAGATAATAAACATACATATATATGTAAAAATATACACATATACATATGGAAAATTTTACTCATAGGGTTGGGACAGCATCATGAAAGAAAGTTTATAATATTAGGAGAAGGTTGAAGCAATATAAAGAGGAAGAAAAAGATAAGAAAGAGAGAAATTTAGATTCGAACTGGGGGAGCAATTTCCCCAAGTTCGAGAGCCCTCTTGCCCGTCACGAAGTTTCAGCACGGGAATAAAATGCCGTGCTGAAGCTCAGTGACTTCATCAAGGCATTCTCTCATTAAGAGGGATTTTGAACAGAGCCAGTGTTATCATGGTAACACTTAATTAAAAGAAGCCACACCTAAGAAGGTTGACCTCTTCGCCCTTTAATTGACAGTCCCAGTCAATTAGCTGTTCATCGTAGAATTAGATGGCAGGTTAAATATTCTACCTGGCGTCACCACATATTGCTTCAGATCATGGATTTGTCTAGCATAGTGTATGTAAACACTCTGGATGATTCTCATCCGTTACATGTGCGAGGACATAAGAGGTCCCAAAAACTGTTTACTACAGTAATTAGGGGGCTGATTTTAATACACTACCTGCCGCCACTACGAAGTGTTTCAGTTCATGCACTTGTTTTGCATAGTGTTTGTAAAACACTGTTGATGATTTCCATTCAGTGTATGAACGAAGGCGCTCAAAGTCCATATACTGAAAGAAGTTCAGTGATGAAGCAATCTTTCTGGGATCAAGACCTGCAGAAGTACTGTCCGGATCCGCTCTACGAATAAAGTAGGTGAGCTTCGCCCTTAGTTGTTTTAGGGATAAATTTGATCCAGAAAGAGCTGTCCTCCCCTGAAGTCCGAAGTTCTACGAAGATAGACCTTTAGACACTCTACAGGACATAGAGACATCTTCCTTCAGAGGGCAGATTCTCCAGGGACCCCACCTCTTAGTGGGTAGCTCGTTTTTAGCGAGAAAGGATGGATCAGGAAATAGATTCCGTTCTCCCACTTCCGTGAACTGGATGTGACCCTCATCTCTGGATAGGGCCACTATTTCATTAACTCTAGCCCCGGAGGCGATAGCGAACAGAAAATAACCTTTTGGGTTAGATCCTTAAGAGAACAATCTTCATTGTTAAGAGATGAGGCTTAATCCTAGCACATGCCTTCGGAATCTTTAATATTAAAGATTTCATTCACCAGATCCACCTGAAAGGCATATTGGAGAGGCCTAGTCAAGGCTGACTTGCACGTATTTATCGTATTGGCCGCCAGACCTTGGCTATGAAGGTGGACAAAGAAGGACAGACAGAAGTTCATTGAAATTTCTTTCGGTCCTTTTGCTTTGAGAAATGCAACCCACTTTTTCCAAGAAGACTCATATGTTCTTCTAGTTGACTACTCCTTGTATTCTTTTAAGAATTCTATATTGCCTTTTGAGATCCCAAACCTTTTTCTAACCGCTAGAGCGAGAAAATTATAAAGTGAAGGGTTTGGGTTCTCTGTGATAAAACGAAGGCAGTTAATTTCTGAATCTTCGGAAAAATACCTAGGGTCAGAGCTAGGACCAGCCTCATCTAGTCTATGAGCCCCACTAGAGGATCCTCGTATGGGGCTATATAGCGAAGTAGTTTCTTGAAGACGCTCGTGATGAAGAGGTCGAATTGCCGTTCCGGGACTTGTTCCCATCTGGGAGGGAATATGTCTGCGCCCATGGATCATTCCAACTATCGGTTTGTATCGAAATAGAGTATCCACCGTCACATTGTGGATCAGTTGTAAATGAACTGCTGGTAGGTGCTGTCCCTTTAAGAGAGGGATGGGTAACTTCACCAAGACTGATTGAGACATTCGAATGTGACGTCTTATTATCGCTTTGGTGTCCCAGATCAGTCGTAGGGAGTCTGATCTGTGTGGAGGGGGCTTCCCCACCCATGAAAGGACCAGCAGAGTCTTGGGACTTTCGTGCTCTAATTTCTGTTAGAGAAGCAATTAACGAGGGACCGATCTCAGCCTTTTTTTATCTCTTCAAGCGTTTGATGCGTGTTTTCTCCAAGCTCTTAACGCATCTTTCCGGTGTGCCCTTAGCACCAGGGCTGTCACTATAGCGAACTGGGGAAAGTTTAGCGCTTTTTCCTGTTGGCGTTTTGGTATTCTGACTGAATACCTGAGTCTCTTGACAGACCTCACGAGCTCCTTTTATATTTCCAAAGGAGAGGAGAGTTGATGTGACTGAGGGGACCCACAACCACAGAAGATTTTCTCTTTGAAGGAATGCCCCATTTTTGGAGAAGACCTATGTTCTCTATAGTGGCGTTCTTAATTACTTCCTTAGTGACCTCGTGTGGGAAGAGGTCTTTACCCCAGATGTTGGAAGATATTAGCTTCCTTGTTTCGTGTTTTACTGTTTCATCAGCGAACACAAACTCTACATGCTCTCCTAGCCTTCATAAAGGCGTAAAGGTCCTTCACCAAGATAGCCATATGCATTTTGGCTATGACCATGAGCATGTCTGGGGTACTCTCGTAGGTTGAACAACTCCATGTAGTTTTGTAGAGAAAGGGATGTCACAAGTCTCTCCTTTGACTCCTGTTCATTACACAAGAGCAACTCAGACAATTTAGGGAGACATACCTTGAATTGTCGACTTGCAACGTCCTTGTCTAATTTTCCTACTGAAAATGTCGAATGGACTTCCTTCCAATCCTTTTCCTGTCCGGGAAAAGCTGGTGACAAAGGCTTGCACTCATCGAGTGTGGGACATGACTTACTCGCCTCTACTGCTTTGGCAGCAGAAGTAAATGCCTTCCCCATAAAGGGGAATGAGAGTGAAGTAGGAGCAAGAAAGGAAGGGTGTCCGTTATTCAGCGAGAATACCTTCGACTCTGAATAACCCGCCTTTCTTAGACTACCTGAAAGGATAGTCTGTGCCTTATCATGGTCGAGAATCAAGACCACCTTTGGTTCCGTTCCTTTTCTTGACTTTGGTTCGTACTTCAGTCGAACCCAACAATTAGGGAAAGAATCAAAGCTTGGCCAAAATTTAATTTTGTCCAAAGGAACAAAACCTATTTTCTCTGAGATGCAGAGATTGCCATTTGAAATCGGTATCTGCTCCGCGAACCTCCAGTGATTGGTTATGGAGCATGTTGGTAGGTCTTGATTCATGGGTCATTTGATTGACCCCTGGGAAGCGACAAGAGAAACTTTACGAAGATCTATCTTGCGTTTTACTTCCTGCTTTTCATTTTGTCTACGAAAGCGCTCTATTTGATTCTTCAGTTGGATACATAATTGTACCACATTATCCAAATTAGGGGTAGAAGACGAAGATGTCAATATCGATGGCTCTAAAGCCAGCACAGGCGGAGGAAATTCTGACGCAACATTTTCCTCTTCTACCTTAGGGCATTTCTTACCCTTAATCCCAAAGGTTTTCGGGCCGTCAGGAGATGTAGTTAGCTCCTGAGGCACTACTGTTTCCTCACTTGTTCCGGAAATATTAGCTTACGCATCCCATCATTAGGTAGGAAAGGTCCCGGAGAGATCTTTTGAAAGCCTCTCACCCAGTTGCATAATTTATATTGAGCTGTATCCCTAGTCTCTGTAGACTTAGGATTTTCAAAACCTTCAGACATTAATGTCCGACATATATTGCAAACCTGTGGGTTCCAATAATGTAGGGATCCGGAAATGATATTGCAGGGGGCATGAAACCTGCAAGTATTATGACCATAAAAATACTTACTCTTGGCCTTGCAGAGGACTGCAGCACAAGGTATCTGGTGTTCCTCCTGTAAATAAAGGCAAACCAAATGAGTATACAATGGATTATCTCCTTGACAATCAACATGCAAATGTCCTTTACAATAGAGTAGCTAAGGATAGTAAGCTATAAAGGATAGTAGGATATACATACTTGTGTACCCCTGTGAGAAAATGCTGTTGCCTCCCCTCAGTATTAACTACATGGAGATTTCTCTATAGAGTAACTCCAGTAGAAGGACTCTTACCCCTAGGGGTAGAGAAGTATCGAATCACTGTCCCAAAATAATGTTAATACTGTGGGGTCAGGATGACTGATTCTCGATCAGAATATTGAAAAAAACTATTCATTCAAAATATGAACGGTACTAGCAGAATGGTCGTACAAGGGTATCCAAGGTATGTCAGAAAATACTACTGTATCAAGGTACTGAAGTTTTCTAATTGCAGCAAGTCTATGTTGCAATTTACTGGCTACTGTACATCATGTATTGTAGTCTAGTCATTATGCTACCTTTATAGTAGCATATGACAGTATGGTCCATCTAGCATGAAGCCAGCTGGACTAGGAAAATAAAGACATATATTTGTATATCCCACTCAGCCTATTTGCTATAGTCTTCCTACTATATCAAAATACAGTGTTTCCTGATCAGGGAGACTCAAGGAAAAAGGCTCCACCCTTTAAGGGTTAGGAGTGTATTACTCTTGCCTTGAAGTGTTTAATATTGTAGGGTAATCCTAATACTGATTTCTAATCAGGATATTAAAGAAATCATTCATTCAATATAGGATTCGGCTCAGCAAATGCCTGTGTTGGATATCCAAAATATATTGGAAATAACTACTAGTATAAACTATATAGTAGTTTTCTATCTGCAGTATATTCTATAATACAGATATACTGGCTACCTGTATAAAATATACAGTAGTTCAGCCAGCATGTAGCCGGCATAGCTAGGTCTTGCCGGCATACCCGGCATGCTAGCTAAAGAGAGAGAGAGAGAGAGAGAGAGAGAGAGAGAGAGAGAGAGAGAGAGAGAGAGAGAGAGAGATAGCATGGAAAAAATGCTACTCCTTACTGTGAATGTATACAGTAATTAAGGATGTAAAAGTCTAATTTGACTGCCTTTTTCCAGAAAGAAGGTTCTAATAGAAGGGGAGAATGTACCATTCAGGCTTCCATGCAGCTACAGTACTATTGCCGACAAGGTACCGCCGATACACTGCCGTCGTCCGGCAAGTCCAGCAGTACCGGTACAGT
>NW_027170998.1:7500-10000 GCF_036898095.1 Palaemon carinicauda
TCAGCGGATTCCAAAATCGCCTCTATGTCCTATTCCTGTAGTTTCCGAACCTTTTAAGGAAGTCATTATTGATGTGGTTGGACCATTACCGAAGACGCGTAGTGGTAATGAGTATATTTTGACAATCATGGATAGGATGTCTCGATATCCCGAGGCCATACCACTACGTACGATAAAAAGTGTTAAAATTGTAGATGTACTAATTGACTTTTTTACCAGGTTTGGGATGCCTAAAATTATTCAATCGGTTTGTGGTTCTAATTTTGTTAGCAGTATTTCAGAGATAAAATGGCAGAGTTAAATAAAAAACATGTGACCTCTTCTCCATATCATCCGGAAAGCCAGGGAGCTCTGGAGAGATTTCATCAGACCCTGAAATCCATGGTAAAGAAATATTGTTTGATTAATGGTTCTGAATGGGATAAGGAATTACCTTATTTGTTGTTCACTTTTCGTTCTGTCCCAAGTCAGTCTTTAGGTTTTTCGCCTTTCAGCCTTGTGTTTGGCCATTGTGTTCGAGTCCTCTTGATGTGGTTCGTGAGTCTTGGGAGGGAGACGTCCCTGAGGTTAATTTATTGGATTATGTGTCTAATCTAGGCGATAAATTAACCAAGGCTTGGAAATTTGCGGGTGAAAACTTATTATGTAGCCAAAAAAGAATGAAGTTTTTCTTTGATAGAAGGTCCAAGGCACGCGACTTTGCGGTAGGCGATAAAGTATTGGTTTTGTTACCCTTCCCAGGGAATCCATTGAAAGCTTCTTTTTCAGGTCCTTGGAAAATTTTGAAAAAAATAAGTGAAGTTAACTATTTAGTGGAGACACCTCAAAGAAGGAAACCTTTTCAACTGTGTCATTTAAATATGTTGAAAGCTTATATGGAACGGGAAAAAGTCATTCCTGTGGCAACTATTGGGAACACGGTAGATTCTGAGAACAAAAACCATTTTTCTTTTCAGAGGGGGAGGGTATTGATGATAATTGTTTTAATGGATGTGAATGGCGGTCGGATAATAGAAAGTCTTTGGAAAAATTTTCGGGAGTAATTTCACATTTAGGTAAGGAAGAACAAAGGTCTTTGAAAAATTTAGTATCTAATTATAAAGAATTATTTTCGGATGTACCGGGTAGGACTTCGGTCCTTGAACATGATGTAGAGGTAGGTAGCGCCACTCCTGTGAAACAATCTCCTTACAGGTTGAATCCCTTCAAAAATGAGGTTGTAGCAAAGGAAGTGGATTATATGCTAAAACATGACCTAATTGAACCTAGTCAAAGTCCTTGGTCATCACCTGTTGTATTGGTAAAGAAATCCGACGGTGATTTCAGGTTATGTTTTGATTACCGTAAGTTGAATGAGTTATCTAAATCTGATTGTTATCCATTACCTCGAATTGAGGATTGTATTGATCGAATGGGGAAGGCCAAATACATTAGCAAATTCGATTTGTTGAAGGGTTATTGGCAAGTTCCTCTTTCAAAGCGGGCAAGGGCCCTGTCTGCTTTTGTAACACCACAGGGATTGTTTCAATGTAAAGTTATGCCGTTTGGTATGAAGAACGCAGCTGCCACCTTTCAGAGGCTAATGAATACTTTAGTCCATGGTTTAGAAGGATATGTTGTGTATATTGATGATATTGTTATTTATAGCGAAGATTGGGAAACCCATTTAAAACGTATTAGGGCACTATTTGAGGTGTTGAAAAAGGCAAATTTGGTAATTAATTTAAAGAAAAGCGATTTCGCAAAGGCGAAGGTGGTATATTTGGGTCATGAGGTTGGTAATGGTAAAGTTGCTCCTAAGCAGGCTAATATCGAAAGTATTGAAAATATGGTAGTCCCTAAATGTAGGAGGGATGTCAGAAGATTCCTTGGTTTGAGTGGGTACTACCGAAGGTTTGTTAGGAATTTTTCGGATATAGCCGATCCGTTAACAAATCTCTTGAGAAAGAAGGTAGCATTTGTCTGGACGGATGAAACGCAAAGGGCTTTTGATAATTTAAAAAGTCTTAATTAATTTCCTGTCTTGAGAGCTCCTGATTTTGACCTTCCTTTTTCTCTTGCCACGGATGCAAGTGACGTTGGTGTAGGAGCGGTGTTGTTGCAGAATGAGGAGCAGGGAGTTTCTCATCCTGTCGCATTCTTTTCAAAAAAATTGTCCTCCGCCCAACGTAGGTATTCCACTGTGGAGAAAGAGACTCTTGCGTTAATATTCGCTATTAATCATTTTCAGGTTTATCTCTCCTCCTCAGATACACCTATTAAGGTCTTGACAGATCATAATCCCCTGACCTTCATCAGCAGATACAAAAATAAAAATCAACGATTGATGAGGTGGAGTCTCATGCTGCAAGAATGGAATTTAGAATTTTCCCACATCCCAGGAAAAGATATATTGTTGCCGATTTTCTCTCTCGCAGCGTTGAATATTAGATGATTGACAGAGGGCTATGCAGTTATTAAAGGTAGTATCTGTATCGTTCTAATTATGGTGTGTGTGCTG
>NW_027170998.1:17500-23552 GCF_036898095.1 Palaemon carinicauda
GATCACTGAAGAACTTTGTGTCACTTTACGTCTTTTGGGTTTGTGTTGCACATTATTTTATTCCTGTTCCTCTTCACCATTTTGCATATCCACGCTGTCTATTTTTAATGTACAAAGGTTATCCCTATATAGCTTCAAATTATATTTAAGTCTGTTGTTCATTATACACTACTGGGGTATTTTATGATTGGGCAATGTGTATTCTGGATGAAGAGGTACAGAACGCACATTGCAAATGTATTTTGTGTGTCGAGAACATTCGCGTCATTTTGAGTGACGCTGGTCTCCTTTCTTGGTTCAGTGCTGCTCACCATTGTACAGCACGGAATCCTTTGCCCGTGTCTTAAGGCTAGGAGATGATGTACGAGGAGCATGCATTGTGAAAAATAACCAGTTAGGTTTGAAATAATTTCAGTAATGTTAGGAGAGAGTTTTGTAAGGACGCAATTGATGTTATTCTCTGAGTTCAATCTATTTCTCTCCTTGTTTCGGATGATCAAAAGAGCCGAAAAGCCGGCCTCACACATGCAAGTTGAACCAAATAGTAAAAACATTTGCTCTGCCTCTAAACGTGCCAGATGGAACTCTTTGTTGTGGCTAATTCAAAATGTAGATAATTTCATGTAGTTAAATTCCTTTTATGTGTGATTGCTTGTTTTTATGCCAAGTATTTCTTCGAGACCATTTTTTTTTCGCAGATGTTCGGTGTTATATATTTATGGATTCTGAATAGAATCATATAGTCAGGTAGCCGAACTCTGTATTTAGCTTAAAAAAAATCGCTCGCAGCTAATTTCATGTTAGAATAATGCAACAAGTGTTTTTTTTTAAGTGTGAAGGCATGGAGAAGTCTAGTTCAGCTTGTTGGACATTGTAAAAGGTAACACACGGTTCTTGCACTTCAATTTTACCTCACCGAAAACTTGTCCAGTTATGGCATTCATAGACTCCAATCCAATTTCATAGCTTTTGTAGCAGTTTATTTTATTATCACCAGTTATCCCAGTTGCAAGTGACATAATCTCCTTAGTGACTTTGGTGCACATTTCACATATATCTGGCATGCCAAGAATCCACCGACTCAATACACTATCGGTTATAACTCGCCCATGTGTCAGCCCTCCTGGGGTCTTTATCGTCCTCATTAGCGTTTGTTCAACAGTAAAATCTGACCATAGACCAGCCCAATTCTTGTTTGAGCGCCCGATTGTAAAAAATCCTTTCTTTGTAAACTTGACAAAATCTTCATCAGGCATATGCTGATGTAAATCATGAATATCTTGCAAGTATAAGTGGCACGATTTTGCATAAACTAAGTGACCAGCTGGATGAAAGTAAGGTATAAACTACGATTGATGCATTTATCCAGCTGGCGCAAAGAAAACTCGTAATATATATATATATATATTTTTTAGTACACTGACATATTTATTTTCTTTCCTGTGTACGCGAGAATTTCCTCATTAAAGAAGAGCTCAAACGGGCTCAACAACTATATTGAAATCTCTGGGGACATAGTTTTATTACAGGCAGCGAAGATTTGTTTTTCATTTTTATTTTATATCATTACCGAAGAACTTCAGAAACATTTTTATTATTATTAATATTAATTTAGGTAGGTAGGTAGATAGACGAGAAATTCTTCTAATTTTATTGGTAAATATTGCGAAATTCCAAATTCTATGGCACCTAGTAAAGAAAAAAGTTTTGATCTTTTATAATAACATTTTATTTGTCGCAACAATCCAATTACAAAACAAGGATACATTGATAAAGTACTAATTACATCTGTAAATACATTTTGTGGGAAACGTATATGTATCATGTTTCCCCCATTCTCTGCTTGCTTAGATTTTACAAAAAGTAAAGCAAAATATAAATATATGAATTGAGAATAAAAAAAAAGGGTTTGTTATAAAAAAAAAATGACATACAGCGACTCTACCAAAAAAATGAAAGTCACTAAAAATATATATATGAAATGGAACAAATATAGATTACACTAAACAAAAGTAAACAAAATCCTTAATTAACAAATAAAATTTCTTCAACTTCAAATAAGGGGAATTAAAAGATTTCCCCCTTGATATTTATCAAATGAAATCTTTTACACTTAACATAGTTGCAAAAAAGTCCTAGCTAGTTATTGGAAAATTTGGTAATTGATTAAACAAATAACATATATATATATATATATATATATATATACAAAGAATATTGAACTGGAATATTTTTTTAAAAAACATCTACTCCAAAACATGAACAAAGATTATCAAACTGGAATAATTTTGATATTTTCAAATACATCTTTTCTTTTATTCCAATATAATTGAATTACATTATTTTTTTTAAGATTATCTAATACTGTTAAACCAGTTTGATGAATTTTATGTAAATAAAGTTTATCCACCAATTGGTTGTCTTCAACTATATGATAACTCAAAACACCACCTTTAAACTTCTTTTTACTTTGTATAGCCGTCGCCGTAAACCTATATTTTGAGTGTTTGAGTCTCTTGTTTTTTGTATAAAAATTATCAATGTCAACGGCAATAACCAACGACAAAATATAATTGCCTTCGGGAATATTTTCCCAGCCTTTGACACGATTTATGTTGAAGAATTCGTGAACATTTTCCCAAATTCTCATTTTTCTTTTATAACTAGAACTTGGGAATGCGAGGAAAAACTGTGGCACTAGAACGATAACGCAGTTTCTGGTTAAATTTGTGACGAACTGGATATGATGATGCTTTACATTTCGTCATCTTCGGTGGTCTGTTTGTTGGTATTCACATCAGCGTAATTGGTAGTCCTTCTTCTTTGACAATTATATTGGATCTGAGACAAAATATAATGCATGAACACAACTTTTGTTTATGAAAAAAATGAATTATTCTTATTAAAAAATGAATGAATCATTATACGATATTACTTTTGGTCCTGGCAATGAAACATACTCCATTTGTAGAATTAAAAGCAACCAATCATTTTTAAAAAATTCGAGTTATAATATATATTGTACTAAATCTATTATCTATCAGTTTTTTTATAATATTTCAACGAGAAACAGTTTACAGTCATAAAAAATGTAGAATGCTTTTCCTTTCTTATGAGTTTAGCAGGAACAATGTCTTTTTCATGATTTGTAGGTCCAAATCTTCGTCGTTTAATCAGTATTGGGTTTCTACGATCAATTTGATGTTATTAGCCATCCACTTTTGTTTTTTTTGTCATTGTTGATGACAATGATGAGCGTCGTCTCTTTTTAACAACATTAAAGGTGGTGTGGTGATTTTTCCTCCAACTTGGATTTTCCCAGAAAGTATCCAAGAATTTTGGATTACATAAAGGTTTATTTGTGCAAGTGTAGTTTTCTATGAATTGATGGTCGTTTTTTCCAAGAAAACTCTTGGTTCATTTCAATGGGGTGGATTTTGTCAAAAAACTGAATCGACGCATAATTTACGGAATACATTGCTCTTGGGTCCAATTCAAAAGCCATCAATGATTCTACTATTGAAATTAGGACTTTAAATTGTCCATAAAAATATGGTCGGTCTCTGAAATAATGAAGCCTCTTTACACAGGATAATTCCAAAACCCTTTTACTTGAGCATCCTAATGATTCGGTTTCTACGCTGTGAATTTTCTTAATTATGATGGGACGGAACCACTCTATGAATTCATTCTTCCGTGTGTTCTTATTATCTAGACACACGGAAGAAATATCCTCATTATTTTCTAAGCCCATAAAATTTCTATAAACAGCAGCCAAATATTGAACAGCTTCAAAACGATTACCAACTTCAAGAGAGTCTTTAAATTTTTTCTCATAATTTTCTTTGTCGGTAGTTTCTGGTATTTGATTAGATGCAGCCAATTGTAAATCACAACATACTTGGGCTTTTAAGGCGAATAGAAAAATAGTAAGGGCCCTGGTTAGAAACTCAATATCTCTATAATTTTTTTCTTTGTATGTGTTTAAAAATGTAAAAAAAAAATATAGAGAAACTGTATCTCTTGGTGAAATTAGGTCTAGGGCCTTTCTTGTAAGAAATTCAGTATGGAATTCATTCTTGAATTGTTTTTTCTGTTTACGTTTAATATATTAATGAGATGAATTTCTCTAATGCACCATAAATAGAGATCAGAAACCTTTCCTGTCATTATAGTGTTTATAATGATTTTTTTCAGGGTGTCCATATCTTCTCCGTGGAAAAGAATTGGGTTGAATGGTGATGATAGGTTTTGTTTGCTCTTTTCTCGCAAACAAACCAATTCATCGTTTTGTGTTATGTTTTTTATGTTAAAAAACATTCTTTTTGGGTTCTTTTATATTGATACCTTTCTGTTGCAAGATCAGAACCAAAAGAATAAACACCAACCGGAGGTTGAAGCTGTACTGGGCATAATCGTATCTCAGTCCACTATTTATATGCTTCATCTGTCTTAGATGGGGGGATGGGGGGGGTGTAATCACATAGTATATATATATACCAGCCCAAAGAAGGTTTCAGTTGGTTAGTTGTATCTTAGACTGGATCAGTTCAACTACCACCACCATATTACAAGATTTGTAAATATGAAAATGGTTCAAGTGCAATGTCCATGTTGTAAAAATAAAATCTGTACCCCCAAAAAAGAAATAGATAATGATTTTGAAAATATTTCACTCTTTGGGGATACTACAGATTTGGAACATGATAGTTTCTTGCCTTTTCTGGATATTGAAAATCATCTAAATTTTTCAAAGTCGGGGGAAGATGATCATTTTCAAGAATTGGAGGAATTCTTAAACCATGAACAAGAAGGGGGCATCAACACCAAAACAAAAATTCTCCCAGTGAAGATTACTACAAACCAACACAAAGACGAAGAAAACATAAACCCAGTAAAGAAGGTTCTTAAACAAATAAAAAAAGAATTTCCCTCGAATCCACACAAAGAAGAAAAAAAGAAGACTTTTGGGGCAGAGGAGGCAGTGAATCTATGGATTCTAGAAGTTTTATCTAATCAAAACAAAGATGAAGAAAAGAAGATTTTTGAAGTAAAGGAAACCACCATAAAGGGGGAATTCCCCTCGAATCAATACAAAGTTGAAGTAAAGGATATTCCCCCAGTGAAAACGACTTCAAACCAACATCAAAAAGAAGAAATCGTCCAATTAGATATAAATCTCAACCTTAAAAGAAAAAACAGAGAAACTGACGATGATACAGAAGACTCAATAGCTAGATGCGTTTCTCTGAAACATAATAAAGAGAAGACACTATTTGAGCCCGTTGCTAAAAGAACGAGGCTTCAAAAAAAAAAACTTAACAACATTACGTTTTCATCAAATACCCATCCACATGGAAAACCAAAACGCTTTAAATCCAAGGATACCCCTACTAACAAGAAGGCGCACTAACAAACTTTACATCATAATAGGGATAATCAACGCCCCTAGTATCATCTTCTACGGCGGTCAAATAAGGCAATGTTAAATTCCCCTCCTACGAATTATCCACGATTTTCTTTCTTTTCTCCTCACGTCTCCTAGCATAATCATACCTTACAGCATAGTCTGTATAGACATACAAAATAAATATAGTCACCAACAAAATTATTATAATGCTTATAATAATAAGTGTTATGTATTCCATTTTTTATTTTACAACATAAAGTGAGTATCTTGTGCTATATCGGTGATAAAATGTAAACCATATACCCAGTATATTCTACGTGGGTAGTAAATTTCATTTTATTTTAGTAATGTTAGCGAATAAGTAAGATTGGAATAGAGTCAGAGTATCAATCGGTTTGGTTTCTGGAATTAGAATTGGATATATAGTCTTCTTTGTATTACTTTTGCCCCTAATGTCATTATTATTATATAACCAAAGTGTTTCGCTAGTCCACTGGGTCGTCTTTTTCACTCCTCTCGTTCTCCCGTTCTGGGAATTCTCTTGGTCTTCCACTCCAATACTCATCAAAATAACTGTAGTCATCTGGTTCAGCTTCGAATATATTTTTCTAATGCATTATTTCTAAATACACCCCCGGTGAT
>NW_027170999.1:0-15000 GCF_036898095.1 Palaemon carinicauda
AGGTAAAATAAGGGTCTGGCTAAAGGAGGGTGGGGGAGGGGAGTTGGCCTGGTCTCCCCTGGCGGATCTTATGAGGGGGGTGACACAATGATGTTTACTGTAGGCTTTAAGCCTATGTAGACTGTATTCAAATAATAGTGGTTTTAAAGGTGGGACGCTTCTCACCGTTGAGAGACCTTTTTGATTTCAAGTTACTTAAATATTTTACATTGATTAAATGTAATGTTACAGTACAATATTTCTTATAAGGCAACATGTAGCATTAAATATTGTAAGACAAGTTTCGTATATGGCATTTTAAAGGCAAAAGTATAATAAAGTTATAGATTTCATTATCAATATTAAACATGGTTTTCGGGGTACGGTAATACGGTACACAATGATTACTGACTCGGTTGTGATTGTTGAACTGTGACGAATTAGTTATTTCCCCTTGCTCCTACAAGAAAAATTCCAAATCCTTACCTATATATATATATATATATATATATATATATATATATATATATATATATATATATATATATATATATATATATATATATATATATATATATATCTTTCTATCTATCTATCTATCTATCTATCTATATATATATATATATATATATATATATATATATATATATATATATATATATATATATATATATATATATACACACATTTTATATATATATATATATATATATATATATATATATATATGTATATACATACATACATATATATATATATATATATATATATATATATATATATATATATATATATATATATATACTCATATATCTATCTATCTATCTTTCTATCTATCTATCTATATATATATATATATATATATATATATATATATATATATATATATATATAAAATGTGTGTGTATATATATATGTATATATATATATATATATATATATATATATATATATATGTATATATATATATATATATATATATATATATATATATATATATATATATATATATATATATATATATATATAATTTTCCATTTGCATATTAAATTCTATTTAAGAAAAAATATTTCAAATTAAGAAATTAGAATCAAAATACCTTTCCCATGAATATTTCTTTTGGAATAGTTTCTTTTATAATTCAATGGTGTCATCGATAAATTACATAATAGATTTTTCTTTAGCGACTCTGCTTTCCCTTTGCACATTGACACCAGTTCCATGTACTCATAAGTGAAGAATTATTTTGATAAAATGAATTTTCTCTTTAATGTGTTGTCTTTCAAAATGATTTAGAATTTGGGACTTGCCTCTCTCTTATGAAATTTAACCTTTTCTTCACTCATATGAAATTTTCTTTCTCTTTTTATCATACAGTGTGGATTAAACAAATGTTTTATAAAAACGAGGAAAGAACTTTAGCATTTTATTTAAAAGTATAACCTTTGGAACTTGATTTCAAATAAAGTAAGTATGCTGCTTAATTGCTTCATAATTGCTGTTGGTGTTTCTCTCTGTGAGAGGAGTATTTTGAAACTAAAACTGATCAAAAGTGTCTCAAGATCTACTGTAAGAACCTTGCGGTTGAAGAACCTTGCCATACTATCAACAGAGTAACAATTGACTTACTACCGGGACTAAAAAATCTGTTTGTTGCATTCATTTTTTGGTATTTCGAATATCATACAGATACTCCTTGTTATTTGTCTAATCAATATTATCGAAGAATTGATTAAAAACAAAATCTCCATGAAAACCTTAATATCTTTTTTTTTACCCAAGAGCTACACAGACTTTGGTCTGTCTGATGTCTTTAGACTTAAGAGCTCGTTGTTTAGTCTTGCAGCTGCATTTTTAAAAGCTTCAGAACATACAGGAGACATATATCTTGGCTCCCATAATTTCAAGACATCTGTAACTATTCTCGTGTCTACATGATTCCTTGGCTGCACGGTGTGTAGCAAGTCTCTTAAATAATTTGGATGTCGGGATCTGATAACCTAAGAGATATTGCTCATATCTTAAGTTGTATTCTAGCCTTAAGAGCCACCCGTGTAATTTAATAAGTATATGGGTGAAGTCCTCTCGCGGGGTAGGACACCTTTTGTTAGACTTATGCCTCTGTGTATTATGTTTTGTAGTTTCTTAATTTTAACTTTGCACTTTGTGTAGACTGTGGTAGATGGAGTTGCAATAGTCAATCGTGGTATTAACATATTTAATCTCTAGCTATTTTACAGAATATTCACACAGAAGATATTTCTGCAAAAACACAATTTTTCTAAGGTAATATCCAGCGTTACTTACAACAATAATTATTACAACACTGAGAGACAAATTACTGTTAAGTCATACTTCAAGGTCACTGTAGATATCAGGGCCAAATTGTAAGAAATATTTGTTTGCATATTTCACACGTTTCTTAAGTGCCTTTTACTCCCTTCCACCATAATCTCCGTTTTATTTTAATCTAATTTTAGTTGTTTACCCGTCACCCAATGCCTAACAATGGTAAGAACCTAGTTTAAAGCTTCAGCAGTATTGTCAATGTCATTTATGGAGAAATAAAATTGTGTATCATCCACAAATAGTTTAAACTTCATTGCATGCCTCTGTAGTACTTTTATAGATCTATGAGATATATACAGAATAGGATTGGACTAACAACTCTTTCCTGGGATGCAGGGCAACTCAATATGTCAACTCAACACCGCTGATTCAACGCCAGGAGAACTCGACACCGGTGTACCGGTTTCAAATTACCCCCTCCAAATCTTACCCCCCGGTAATTTGAAACCGGATTCAAACTACCGGGGGGTAACTTGATACCGGTTTCAAGCTACCCCCGGGGGTAATTTGAAACTGGTTTTATGCTACCCCCCCCGGTTTCAAATTACCCCCCTCGTTTTTGCGCAGGATCTCATCATTTATGAATATTAATAAATTGCTTTTAATCAGGGTCAACACAATCATTAGGTTATATGTATATACATGTATTGTTTCACCTATTGGTATCGTTTATTAATATCCAGCCTTTATCCGGCTTATGTTTATATCTTAGCTAATAAATGTCGGATATTCCATTATCAGTCATGGGCGCATATTTTTCCGAGACAGGAAGACGAGGTGAAATTTGATTTTGACGGTTATTTTATCCATTATTTGAAATATTTCATAATTATATTGCAAGCAAATATTATATAAGGTATAATCAACATATTGATCATAAGTATATATGTATACATACATACATACATACATACATATATATATATATATATATATATATATATATATATATATATATATATATATATATATATATATACTGTATATATATATATATATATGTATATATATATACTGTATATATATATATATATATATATATATATATATATATATATATATATATATATATATATATATATATATATATATATATATATATATATACATACATACATATATATATATATATATATATATATATATATATATATATATATATATATATATATATATATATATATACATATAATACATGTATATGTATTTGTATGTATGTTGTAAATACTATATCATTCATGATATCTGTAAATAATTTACACTTTTAATAAAGCAAGATTATAAGCAATTATAACAGTTTTAATAAAACGTGGTACAGTACATGCTGTTTGCTTCTACTGTACTTACATTGGTTGTTTGTATACGAAAACACCTGGACTACGGTAAAGTCGTTACACTTTATAGCCCTCTATGGATGACATTGAACACAGCTTGTGTTAATCTCACAACTGTTGTTACTGATTTTAGCCTAAGGGCAGGCCGCTGTGTGTTATCATGGGCTAAATCAAATCCTATTTAAACCATCTTCCAGAGTAGTAAGTGATGGATTCGTGTATGGATTTTTTTTTCTCTGTTATTGATCTCGAAATGGAAAAGTATTGAAAAACGGTGTCATAAAATGTTTAAGAATTTTACCTGAAATGTATCATAAAGAAAAAAAAGACCTCGCCACATGGTCACCTGTACATTTCCATGCGGTTTATATAACACTTCTGCCCCTTTGTCATAGCTCCATTCTTTCTTATTACTCATTTCATCAAATGACAAAACAGCAATACCTAGTAATCGAGACTTCATACCATCTTTAATGTCCTCTGGTTTAAAATGGATCGAGCTAACAGTAGCTTACACAACGTTAATTCTGTCTGCACGACGACATGCATGTTGGTAATTTATATTTGAGCTTTTATTTTTTACGTGCATAGCATCCAAATACTACGAAGTTACTATGCATTATCAGTGACAGAATAAATGAATAAACAAAGAGATATATGGACACAAGGAGTTCTATAGTTATATTGCATCTCTTGGTATAGTCAAACCATTTTAAGAGCAAACTCGGAGCCCAATAGCGGCATTGCCAGTTCTCTTGGGTTATTTTCAAAGCACACCTGGCTTGACCGCTTTAATCTATGGGCGAGCCAAGAATAGGAGAAAAGGGTCAACTAATAAGTCATTCACCCGGATTTGAACGGTCTAAGAATACAATCCTTTAATTTGATACTCTCCCTAAATTGTTTCCTTCGTTCTTTTTGTTTGCAACCACATGGTGACAAGTTGAAACTCTTAAATATAACAAATAGCAAAATTGTTATAAAACGATTAACATACTAACAGAAATAATCTTTTTGATATCAAATGAATTCATTTCTCAATTCTGATTGATTATTAAAAGACAGGATTCTTTACAAAGGATTTAATTAACTATGTTTAATATGGTATATTTACGTAGGTGATTGTATTGTTTTAGAATTTATCTAATTAATCGACAAAATTAATTTCTTTACAACAAAGGTTATATTAGCAAACGTGGTTATGGGGACTTCGTCAGATGAAGTTAGTGCTATCACAAAAGATTCAATAAATTAGTTCATTCAGACCATTTTCATGTCTTCCTTTTATAATGTTATCAGTATGCTTAATACCCTTGACCCAATTTGCCTTGCAAATCTGAAACAAAGTCGTTTTTTATAAGTTGGCTGCATCTATGACACGTTTTATTGTTTGGTCAATTCCAAATTTAACAATTTCATTACCATTTTCCCATTTTTTTTCTTAATATTTAATTTAGTAAATATTTTTTTCCATGTAATGCTAAAACAGGGTTCATTATGATGGTTTTGATTTCAAATATTTTTACGGGTAATATCTATCTTTTTTTTACTTAATAATTGTTTTGTATAAAGTTAGATGCGTCATAGTTTGTGTGTAATTGAAAGATGAGGCCAGTTAATTAAAAATTAAAAAAAAAAATAAAATCTCGACAATCACGCGCACACTGAAATAAAATAAAGTTTTACCTCGCCGTGATCACTAAACCTTAAATGAAAGTCTGTAACTTCAAATATTGTGAATTAGGGAATTATATGACACTTTAGGTCTTAAATACGAAAATATCAACAATCACACGAACAGAAATAAAATAAGATTTTACCTCGCCTTTATCACAAAACCTTGAATTACAGTCGGTGACTTTTAACGTGTCATATAATTCACTAATACACAATTTTTGGTCTTAAATACCAGATTAAACTACTTTTCCTACTGCTGCGAAGCCAACAATTAATGCATGATACATATTTGCGATGTCACATGAATTATTTATCATTCTGATGAGGGGGTAACTTGAAAACAGAGGGGGTAACTTGAAACCGGTTTCAAACTACCCCCCGGTAATCTGAAACCGGTTTCAAGTTACCGGGGGGTAATTTGAAACAGGGGGTAATTTGAAACAGGGGGTAACTTGAATCCTTTACACCGGTGTAGCGGTTTCAAAGTACCCATAAATATTTCTTTTGGAATAGTTTCTTTTATAATTCAATGGTGTCATCGATAAATTACATAATAGATTTTTCTTTAGCGACTCTTACCCACCGGTAGTTTAAAACTGGTTTCAAGCTACCAGGGGGGTGGGGGGGGGGATTGAAACCGGTTTCAAGCTACCCCCGGGGTTAATTTGAAACTGGGTTTAAGCTACCTCCATGGTTTCAAGGTACCCCCCTGGTGTTTGCGCAGTATCCCATCATATACGAATATTAATAAATTGCTTTTTGTCAGCCCCAACACAAAATTATTAGGTTACACACACACACACACACACACACACACACACACACACACACACACACACACACACACATATATATATATATATATATATATATATATATATATATATATATATATATATATATATATATACATATATATACGGTTTTATCTACTGGTATACTTTATTGATGTTATGTCTTTATCCATTTATTGTTTTGTTATTTTTTGCGATTATTATACTAGTACAGTGATAACAGCACGTTTGATACGGCCATCATTTATGTGTATTTTTTTTTTTTCCAAAACGAACTCAAGACACATTCCGGTGTGTTAATTCAACCTTTTTTTTCTTATCTTGTTATCTTGTACGTGGTAGTAAGCCACTGATATCTGTTGTGTTGGGGTGTATATAAATCCAGTTTAACCCAATCATAGCATCACTTGTCCAAAAAGTCGTCAGAATGGCTGCTGAACCGAAATCGGACAACCTCGATATCATTGACTACGTAGTGAACGCCAAGTACCCACAAGAGGCTTCGGAGAACGAAAATGCCAATCTTAGAAGACTATACTCTGTTAGATTTACGAAGTTTGAAGTGTATTTAATGACAAAAACACACGCTGCCATATTTTCGAGTTCGTAGTATACCTTCTTATCTCACTAAATTCTTGTAGTAATATCCTTTTTGAATCGATCACCTATTAAAGAAAATATCTTTTCTGAAGGCCACAGCCAAAATTTAACATCGTTTTCTTTTGTCATATTGTCTTGTACGATTGCTATTCTATATCTTTTGATTGGCAGGTCAACATGTACGCTATATTGTCTTGTTATCAGTTTTTTTTTTTTTTTTCCAATGATAAAATACCCATTTGCCTTCTTGTCATTTTTGTATTTTATCTATATATTCTTCCTCTATTTCTTTTTCTTTATTTGTTTCCCTTCCCAGAAGGGTTGAAGCTTGGTTAATAATAATAATAATAATAATAATAATAATAATAATAAGAGGACTCAAGACTTCTTACTAAAGAATCAATATATTTATCGATTACCACATTTTGCTTTACATCGTCCTCCTGTAATTTTTCGGCTAAGTGTTTTACGGTATTCGCTTAATTTTCCTTTGTCACCGATTGCAATACTTCTTTTAAAAGTAGGCTTACCCATAAATCAGACATTTTTCTTTATTTCTTTTTTTTCTTCATAGGTCTTCACTAGTGCCCGAATATGTTGCACTGGATTATATTGGCAATAGTATGAAGGAAGGCAAATAACCTTGTGACCATTTTCAACTGTAATTATAGCAATCACGTAAGCCTTATTAATATTCAGGGAACATTCCTTGACCATTTCCAAAAGTTAACATTTTAACTTATTGTCGCTTGGTGATAGGCTTTTTTGATGAGCCATTATTCCATTTGTTCCTTGTTGTTCGATGATGTTGCAGGTTTGTATAATTTTGCTCTATGATAAGATGCGCTACCATTACAAGTATAGAAGATGGGAATATATTCGGTAGCAACTGCTTACGGAAACATCGTTCAAAATTTCGTTACTGTTAATTTGACTGTGATGGTGGTTTTGCTTAAATTGGTTCCCTCTGCTATGCGAGAAAAAAAATTGCTTCAGATAGATCCGTAACAGGATCTCCTTTCTGTATTTATGAGGCAAAATATCTCGAAACCTTATAAGCAATCTCTCGTCTTTGACAAGTAAATAACCCACTGTTGCTCTGTATGTATGGCGATGGATGATCTTCCATTCTGGCTGACAAAAAATGTATGATGCTTTTGTAAGTCTTCTGGTCTCGCTTGATTGGCTATAATCTTAGAGGCATCTCTGTTATAGCGTTTGTAGCTCTCTCTCTCTCTCTCTCTCTCTCTCTCTCTCTCTCTCTCTCTCTCTCTCTCTCTCTCTCTCTCTCTCTCCTGCATGTGGGTGTGGAACTCAAAATAGCAAGCTACACTCGTCGCCGGTGGTTCCTGCCAGTACCTACCCGCAAGGGATATTATCTGACGAAAGCCAATTAATGAATGTTCATCGGTGACCTGAGAAACGATATCGGAAAAGTGGCAATTTTGTGTCACGTTTCCTTATAGTACTACTGAATAATGTTACAAAAGTATAACAATTACAAGTTGAGTTTTTATATAACTTAAGTTTAACCTTGAGAGTAATGGTATTCATTTTAACATCAAATGGCATCCTTTTCTCTGTTTTCGAAACAATGTTGGCATTATAGCAAGGTGTGTTTTTGTCTTTAGGTACATCTCAATCTCCATGGAAAATTTGAGAGAGTAAAGAGACAAAGTTGTAGATTGTTTTGTCAATATTTCCTCCCATATTGTTCTGTGAAGCTCATACACCTGATGCACATGAATAGAATATATTTGAGAAGAATTAAAGAAAACAATTCTCGACAATCACACGAGCAGTACAATAATTTTTTACCTAACCGTTATCACAAAAACTTGAATGACGGAGTCTGTGGCTTCTAACACGTCATATGATTCACTAATAGGCCTTTACAATATTTTGTCTTGAATACGGAAATAAAATTTTATTCTACTGCTGCCAAGTCAGCAATAAATGCATAATGCATATGTGAACAGTCATATATATTATTTTCTATTTTGATGAGGGGGTAACTTGAAAACAGAGGGGGTAGCTTGAAACCGGTTTCAAATTACCTCCCCGGTAATTTGAAACCGGTTTCAAGTTACCTGGGGTAGCTTGAAAATGGGAGTAACTTGAAATCTTTACACCGGGACAACTCAACACCGCCGATTTAACGCCAGAACAACTCAACACCGGGACAACTAAACACCAGGACAACTATAAAACTATATTACACACATAAAAAAGAATATATATATATATATATATATATATATATATATATATATATATATATATATATATATATATATATATATATATACTGTATATACATACATACATACATATACATATATATATATATATATATATATATATATATATATATATATATATATATATATATATATATATATACTGCATATACATACATGCATACACACACACACACACACACACACATATATATATATATATATATATATATATATATATATATATATATATATATATACTTGCTGTTCTTGTCTCTTTTTAATGAACAATGGAATAACTTTTTTATCCTAAACTACCTTCTCTCATGGTTCTCCTTGTAATATATATATATATATATATATATATATATATATATATATATATATATATATATATATATATATATATATATATATATATATATATATATTTATATATGTATCTATCTACCTATATATATATATATATATATATATATATATATATATATATATATATATATATATATATATATATATATATATATATATATGCAAACAACCTGTAGATCATATCACTGTTTTGTTTTTCAATATTGAGTCGTTAAAGGGATTATAAGATTTACCTTAGTATTGTTGATGGTATTAATATATTGACCAAAAGGTTATTTCCCTTAACAATGTAATGAATTGTTTCACTTGTCTTCTTTTGGTATATCAAGAAAACAACTTTTTCTAAAATTGTATTTTAAAAGGAAATAGAAACTAGAGGTACTTGATGAAGTAACTTATTTCTTATATAACTTTATTTAAAACAGTAAAATTGTTAAAATTGAATATAAGCAATTTACAAAGGATACATTTTTAACATGAGTCTAACATTGTAATAGAAATAAAATGACTGAATATTGTAAGGATTCCCCTCAAGATTTCTGTTGGGGATCGTTCGGAAGAAGTGGAAACAATACGCAGAATTCTATCATCTGCCTTCATATACTTCTTCAGTTTAGGAAGAGCTGGATGACCCCTAATCAACTGCTCAAAAAATGCATCGCAGTTTCATTGCACCTTCTGCTGTCCCTTAATGAATCTCCAAGTAGTTGGATGCTCCTTTCCCTGTTCTGTTTGTGTGTATATATATATATATATATATATATATATATATATATATATATATATATATATATATATATATATATATATAAATATATATATATATGCACGTGTGTGTATGTGTCTGTACATAATCCTTTTCTACGCCCGTTGACACAAAGGGCCTCGGTTACATTTAACCAGTCGTCTCTATCCAGAGCTCACAATTCAATACTTCATTCATTATCTCCTAGTTTACGCTTCCTAGTTCTCGGTTATGTAGATCACTTTTCAAGATATACGGAAACTAAATTTCATACACTGGGTGGCAATCTCCACGGATTTAATAAAAAACGAAGATTGCGTCATATATATATATATATATATATATATATATATATATATATATATATATATATATATATATATATATATATATATATGAGAACGTACATGGGTTTCTTCCTAGTTTTTCTTCGGACACTGCTACGAATCGGTCTTCATTAATCAACGCCCCATCTATGTTGCGCTAATGACATGGAGGTGTCTCAGGAGAAGAACTGAGGAATAGCATATATTACTGGAAGATATCAATAGCTTCCTTGTTTTCTGTCTGAGAAATATTTCATGTCAAATTAACCTCTTTAATTCATTTCAATATCCTTGGACAAAGTATTAGGAGAGAGAGAGAGAGAGAGAGAGAGTGAGAGAGAGAGAGAGAGAGAGAGAGAGAGAGAGAGAGAGACGATTTTTTAATTACATATGTAGTAGTACGAACAGACATGCACACATCTTTAGTCCAAAACATTCAAAAAAGTATGCCACGTCTATTTACAAAAACACGCAGGTGCTTTCATCGATGGAGAGCCAACCTTTGCCCACCCGAGCGGTGTCGACATATCGGTTCACTTTCGTTGTCTAGTCGGTTTATTTGTTTTTCTGTCGTTCTTTTTTATTTATTTATTTATTTTTTTTTTTTTAGTACCCCACTAACCTGTTGTGGTACGTGAAGGGCAGCTGAGATCTCTTTACATAAGAGATCCGGCTGGAGTCATTTCCGTAAATGACAACGACTTACTAATACTACAAACAGACAAAATAATAATCCACATTCTCAGAGTGAGCTTCTCCTCATCTCCTGAACATTTGTGTCACATAAAACAGAAAGGAAGCAGAAGAAAACCAATTTTAGCTCTTATTCGCTAAGACGAGGATCTTTAACGAATTGCTTGAAAAAAAAAAGAAAAATAAACTTTACATTCCTGTAAAAAACTTCATTAACCCATTTCAGCTTAGTGGTACATATATGGCACATTAACAACATGATGCAATATTGCATCATACGTCCCTCTGGGCAAGACAAGCATGAACAAGTGTATTGGGAATGCACACCAAACCTGCTACGACATGTTCATATGAGTACAGTCCCTCAAAGCTGCCAGTCTCTGCTCTGCTGTCACCTTGAAAAGAAGTGTCGCTGTTCTCTGCCCAAAACAATGGCTTCCAGAACAAAGTAAGTATATTTTGCACATTTCTTTGATAAATATGTTATATTGGTAATTGCATGTGTTGAACAAGTAATAAACTGACCTCTCTATTTAACTTTCATAATTGTCTAATCCATACTTTTTTCTACATATCATTTTATATTTGCTGTGCCATATATGGTTCTCTGAGCTAATTCAGGTACATTTTTTTTCTGTGTACACATATTTTATGAATATCGAATTTGTAGCATAATCTAAATTCATTTCATGTTTCATATTTCAGATCCCTGACTATGCATGACATTTTAGCTATATTAGAAGAAGACGATAATCATGCAAAAGTTTACATTGAGCCTACAGATACGGGCCTATTGACTGATGAAGACGATAGTGGGTTGATAGATAATTTGTCCGGCAGACAACTGACTGGTACAGTAATGCTGAAGCTGATTTCCATGATGGACGACGTACAACTGAAGATGATTGTGAACCTCAACTGAGTGGTAATGATGAAGCTATTTCCCACGACGAACGTTGTACTGCTGAAGATGATGGTGCGGCTCATAGTTCTTCACCTATCAATAGCTATAAGACTCCCAAATGGAGTCTTGGCACTTCTCTCACACCTGGTGACTGTATGTTTCCCGAGGCAAATTATGCAAAATATAGGGATTTTACTCCAACTGAACTTTTCGAACAATTTTTTGATGATGATATATGGAATATGTCAGTGGATCAGACAATTATCTATGCAACTCTCAAAGGTGAAACAGACTTCTTGGTAACTAAAGGTGAAATGAAAGTGTTCATTGGAATTTTGATAGTGTCTGGCATCGTTCCTGTATCTTCTCAGAGGATGTTTTGGAGAAATTCATCTGTGACAAAAAATGAAGCTGTCTATCAAGCAATGAGAAGAAGATTTGAAAAAATCATGCAATTCATTCATTTTCCTGATAATTCTAAATTAGATACAACTAACAAATATGCCAAAGTTCGTCTACTCGTTAGACATCTAACAAAGAACTTCATTGAGCATTTTCAACCTGTGAAGTCACTCTCTCATGATGAAGCAATGGTCGAATATTATGGTAAGCATGGGTGTAAACAGTGCACCAGAAAGAAACCAATTAGATTTGGCTATCATTTTTGGTGTCTAAATTCAGACGATGGTTATCTAGTCACCTTTGATCTTTATCAAGGACGTACCTATGAAGGAAATGAAGTGAACAAGAAGGTATTTGGCAAATGTGCTGCTACAGTCATGAAAAATATTGATTCATTGTCAGAAGATAAACGGTCACTTCCATATAATATATATTTTGATAATCTCTTCACTTCATTTCAACTTCTCACAGAACTGAAGGACAGAAATTATGGTGCTTTAGGGACAATAAGAGCGAACAGGTGTAAACGCTGTCCTCTGAAATCATTTGATTCTATAAAAAAAAAAAAAAGAGAGAGGGACGGCAGAGTTCGCTACAGACAAGGTGAATAAAACAATGGTATGTAGATGGATGGATAATGCAGTCGTATCAGTGGCATCAACAGTCCATACAAACAATGCCTCAAGCAAAGTAAGAAGGTACTCACAGAGCGAGAAAAAGAATGTAGAAGTTGACTGCCCAAAGATAGTTCAAGAATATAATCAACATATGGGAGGAACTGATAGGCAGAACCAAAATGTAAACAAATATTGTATTGGTATTTGAGGGAAATAGTGGTATTGGTGTATATTTACTTGGCTGATTGATGTAACAGAACAAAATGCTTGGTTGTTGCATAAGAAGTCTGGCGGGGGATTGTCACAGTTTGAATTCAAGGAACAGATTGCTCAGACATATCTTACTCGCTTTGGTACACCACCGAAGGGAGCTGGAAGACCGCCATCCTGCTCAACAAAGGGTGGCAAACGAGTGTTAGAAGATCTTCGTTTTGATGGATTAGAACATTATCTTGTAGAAACACAAGATAACAAACGAAGATGGGCCTGGGAAGGATGTAAGAAAAGACATTTCAGTCAGTGTAGCAAATGCAATGTAGGACTCTGCTTGGCATGTAATCATTCATTTCATACTAAATAATGATGATGTGTTCTAAGTATTTACATTCTGATCAATATTGTATTTTTTTACCTGTTAAATGCATGTGAAACTAGAAGTTATATGTATTTCAACACAATTTGATTGTGAGTAGGAATTTAGTAGCTCACTCAAAGGTTCAAATGTTTGTTTTAGTTTGGAAATTTTACAGAATTTAGCATCATCTTGCTAGAAATATTAGAGGTTATGTATCATTGCTCATTTTAGATTTGTAATACCCTAAAACTGTGAAATAAATGATCAATTTCAAATAAATAAGTCTATTTCGGATAGAGCCGTTTTTTCCTCTCAACACAAAAAATTGTACTTGAATGTGCTCACTGGTACATATATGGCACATCGTATTCTAGAATTATTATTGAAGAGAAATGTAAACCAAGACGTTTTCCTAATCATTTAGGAAGAACAAACACAAAAAAGGTTGAGTAAGATGAAATTGCAGCCAAAAAAATAATTGGAGCTGAAATGGGTTAAGCAAAGCTCTCTGTTAAGATCCTGCTACCTCATTAACCTAAGTACCTAGACTAACAAGAGCTCTCGGAAAAAAAAAAAAAAAAAAATTAGAAACATTAGTTTTTGAATCATGAGTAGATAAGATTCCGGGCAATTGAAAAATATTTATTTTCGCATACGCAGACCACTTTTCATAATTAATTCGTATTTATTCAGAGATTTGAGAAAATTGAAAGTCATATCATAAAGCAGCGACCAGGAAAGAAGATCGTATCGTATAAGGTAGAAATCGCTAATAAGCATGAGTAGGAAAACCCACTGGAACCTGACTGCAAAATGCCAACTCAAAGCAGATGTCACCAGCAGCTTATTCATTTATTCAAAACATGTACTTTTTCTTAGTCCAGGTTTATTTAATAAGCTACCAAAGCAAAAATACCAATAAAAACTGGAAATGTTTACAATGAAATATTCTACAATTTCATTATGCTTTAACTATTTATAATTGTTAATCGTGTTACGAACACTTGTTTTTTTTTTTCACGTTGAATTTTCTTTTCCATTAAACCTAGTACTAAACACATCCTTTCAATCTGTGATTTCCTGAAGTTTCTTCATCTTCTTCTGCCGCCATATACTGTTTACATTTTTGTTTTTATCTCTGTATATTATACTACTTATTAAATGAGAGCTTTCACAGGTGTTGATTTATTGTATATAATAAATATTCATAGTCAAATATCTTTTTTTCACTTAACTTAAATGTAAATAACAAGGGAGCGTACTCGGTAGAGGGCCCTAGGATGAGGCACTAATTTGCACTACCTAGGCAAGACACCTCCTTGAACTCATTAACAAATCAGACAGGGAACGTCCACTAATGAGAAGGAATGGGCTTTCATGTTTACCCAGTGGCA
>NW_027170999.1:22500-30000 GCF_036898095.1 Palaemon carinicauda
TGCCCAAAGTGCGAGCGTAAGTCTGTCCTTCATCGGTTTATGGCCAGGAATTTTCCTTTTTTCCGCTGTGATATACGTACGGCTGGGCATTTTCTTCCAGAAAAGGCAAGTTTCATCACAGTTAAAACATTTGCTGAGCAATGTAGCCTTCTCTGGAAATTAAGTACTCAAACTTCTTGAGGAATTCTTCTGCTGCTTTCTTGTCAGAACTGGCCCCCTGTCCATGCCTGACGACTGAGTGAATACCACTCCTCTTCATAAAGCGATCAAACCACCCATGAGAAGCCTTGAACTCTTGGGGGGCTTGCTGCGACGTTCCTTTGCCTCCGCCGTCTCTCTGGGCTTCCACGAGATCGCCAAAGATGGCGCTCTCCTTGTGCGAGATTACCGATTGCGTGAATGTATCACCAGCGATTTCCTTCTCTTTAATCCATAGAAGAAGGAATCTCTCCTTCTCATCATTGATTGAGGCCCTTCTACTGGCAAGGACAGTCATGCCTTTAGAAGACTTACTTGCTTTAATGGCTTCCTTATTCTTGATAAATGTACCAATCGTAGACTGGTTACGGCCATACGTACTAGCGAGGGTAACGATGCGCGTGCCTTCTTCATATCTCTTTATGATCTCCAGCTTCGTTTCCATAGTAATCATCTTCTTTAACATTACTAGCAATCTTGGGACCCATGGCTATTGATTTAAAGTTATTATTAAGCACTAAAATGCACAAAAAATACGATATCGCAAGCAGTCACACGATATCAAGTCTTTACGAAACGCACACAAGATTCTGAACTGGGTGTGCATATAACAAAGAGAGAGAGAGAGAGAGAGAGAGAGAGAGAGAGAGAGAGAGAGAGAGAGAGAGAGAGAGAGAGAGAGAGAGAGAGAGAGAGGCAGCATCTTTCTCACGCATTGTGGGAGGGATTTCGGTATAGCGTATCGGCATCTTAGTGACGCTGTGATGCCGACCAATAGCAGACCAGCTTCTTAGTGACGTATGCAGTGACATATGAGTGTGGTGGTAAGCTAGTGACTCGCACAGTCGTACGCGTAGAAAATGCCAAGTTTGAGTTTTGGAATTCGATGCCGTAAGGTGGGGAAAATGTCGTAAAGAGGGGACGAAAAAACATCGTATTCCACACCTTAACGTGAAAAAAATATAAGCTGAGGACGCCGTAACCCAGGGTACTACTGTATATATATTTATTTATATATGTATATATACAGTATATATATATATATATATATATATATATATATATATATATTTATATATATACATATATATATATATATATATATATATATATATATATATATATATATATATATATATATATATATATATATATATATATATACATATATATATATATATATATATATATATATATATATATATATATATATATATATATATATATATATGTATATATATATATATATATATATATATATATATATATATATATATATATATATATATATATATATATATATCTATCTATCTATCTATCTATCTATCTATCTATATATATATATATATATATATATATATATATATATATATATATATATCTATCTATCTATCTATCTATCTATCTATCTATATATATATATATATATATATATATATATGTATATATATATATATATATATATATATGTATATATATATTTATATATATATATATATATATATATATATATATATATATATATATATATATATATATATATATACATGTATAAATATATATATATATATATATATATATATATATATATATATATATATATATATATATATATATATATATACATATTTATATATATATATATATATATATATATATATATATATATATATATATATATATATATATGTATACACTCATATATATATATATATATATATATATGTATATATATATATATATATATATATATATATATATATATATATATATATATATATATATAAATTATTGAATGATAGTAAGTCATAATTCGTGTTATTTTAAAGAGAAAATATAGTTAGAAAAAAGTTTAGTACGTACGAGAGAGAGAGAGAGAGAGAGAGAGAGAGAGAGAGAGAGAGAGAGATTTGAGCAAGTTATTTTATCTCAAATTTCTCATACAATTATATGAAGAGGAAAGAATGTTTTAATCAGGAAAGAAAATTGATTGTATTTTATCTTGTTAAGATTTATTTCATCTTCATCCTGATTTCACTGAATTAGGTTCAATTTCTTTATTTACTATCATTTGTTGTGAATTAGATCAACAAGGCCCTGCCTTCATTTTAAAAATAAACATATATAACAACCAGGTGTCGAACCTTATTTTTTTATTCTTGTTCCAGACTATAGTGACTTCAAATAACTTATAGACCTTCAAGGTATTTTTTTTCTTTCATTCTTTTCCATAATTGGGACTTAGAATAACGTATATGACTTTTAGGCGTAATTTTTTTCTATTTTTTTTTTTCCAGATTTATGGCAGCAACAGGTACGAATAGCTATTATGGTACACAGAGTAGCTGGATGCACCAAGAGAGAAACCACTTAAACTTGAGTTTCATGTCACGTTAGCAGCGCAGTTGCCAAGATATGTGTGATTTGAATTAAACCTAATTCCCCAGATAAAAATAACTTGTGCGAGCTGAACCCGGATGTAGTTCATATGCTCATCTCATTCTATGGAAAGACGGATGAAGAACCCACATTCAGGTATCGACCCTATAAAGGTTATAAAATCTACTTGCGAAACATGAGATATAAATGAAGCAGGAAGTGGATGCATCGTGTTCTGGAGTATGAGGATTGAATAAATGGAGAGAAAAAGAAGAAAAAGCGAGGAAGAAAGAGTAGGAAGAACTTGGTGTACACTTTTCTTCAAACATAAAGAGAGTTCCTTGTTATTCCACTATTAATCTTAGGAAATAGAACCATCATCATCATCATCATTTTCATTATTATTATTATTATTATTATTATTATTATTATTATTATTATTATTATTATTATTATTATTATTATTTATCTCCTCCCACGCCTATTGAAACAAAGGGCCTCAGTGAGATTTCGCTAGTCGTCTCTATCGTGAGCTTTTGATCAATATTCCTCCCTTTGTCATATCCTACTTCACGCTTCATTTTCCTCAGCCATGTAGGTCTGGGTCATCCAACTCTTCTAGTGCCTTGTGGAGCACAGTTGAAAGTTTGGTGAACTAAAATCTTTTGGGGAGTGTGAAGAGCATGCCCAAACCATCTCCCTCTGCCCCTTACCCTAATCTCATAAAATCAATATATTTCCAATTTTTTTTTATTATTCTGAATAAAGAAAAAAATTCAAGCGGAATTACAATTGGCCTTAAATAAATATTCACGAAACCTTAATATGTTTTTTTTTTTTTTTTTTTTTTTTTTTTTGCTTAATCACTATATGAAAAAAATTACAAAATGATTACGCTTTTATATGTGAGATTCAGATTATCTTATTATCTGTGTGTATATAACTGACTAAGATATACAGTATATCAATTTTAATAATATTGATATCACCATTGCCTTTTGCATTTATTACACGTCTAATGTTGTAATCTACCTGATAACAATGTCATTAGCTTCTGCATTAATCTGATTATATATTTCAAGTTTCTGATGTGAGACTCTCTTCCAGTCATTTGATATTGGGAATATAATATTCAGATTATGAAATAAACCCTCAATTGGATTTTCCTTTTTAGCTTGAAAACCAATAATTTTGAAATAAAAGACTCTAATTTTCAAATATTTTTTTCCATTGTGAATCGAATATTATTGCACCGTTTTTGTTAAAGGTTTAAAGGTCGCTCATGAATGGCAGAGACAAGGCACCATGTCAATACCCTTTTAGAGCGACGCCGTAGCAGACCAATGTCCTAGAGTCTGATCATATATACATAAGCTCAACACCCAAATAAATAGACTCCCTTGCTCAAAACGATGGGGAGCTTTCAGACAATATAAGAACCAATCAAGATTGAGATGATCGCGCACCCTTGTCCAACAGATCGCCAGGCAAGGACGTTACCAGTATTAGCAAGATATCCGCCAAAGATTTATTACACGTAATCAAAATTATATAAATTTCGTCACGTAAATAGAATACTTATTTTTTCCATAGAAGATAATCAACCAAGCCTAAGGTGATTTACACAGATTTCAGTGTAAAAATATATAGTTATCGAGACTCCTCCTGATGTTGTTGTCAACATCTTCTTCGTCCTTTTTCATCTCCCTCCTATACAAATTTTGGCAGGGGATCATGAATAAGTTATAAATCAGTGAAATAAAAATAATAATTTGTTAATTAAAATGTCATGAGTAATCTAAAATATACATATATTTCCTTAGAAATAGACAAAATGAAAACCTCAAGAGGTCCGACTGTATGAAAAACCATTCACATTTCTCTTTTTTCTACATTCCTCAAAGAACCCACAAAGGGGAAGGTTAGGAAATTGTGAAGAATGCTAGTAGATGAGACACTCCAGGATTCCTCTAAGATCTGCCAAAGCAGCAGGACATGCGAAGGGCACTCTAGAATTCTTCTTCTCTGAGGTTTTGCCTAAATACAATTGCAAAAAGTTCTTGTTTGAATATTGTTCTGTCAGTTATTTTTCTTATGGACAATGCTATACTTTTCTTTTTTCTGAATATGCAAATTTTGATAGTTATTGCACTACAATTTCTAATGATTTGGTAAATAAACACCCAGTAATAACGTTCGGAAAGGTCGCTATAAAACTTCTTATTAAGGTCATTTCTTTTAGTATTTTGAATGTATTTGGAAAACAAAATATTACATTTGCCCTTCAGTTCTTATTCTTTCTATTTTGATTTCAATACCTCGATTTTTTTTTTTCAGAATTGAAGAAATAATTACAAGGCCTGTAATATTGGTCAACTATTACGTAGTGATGAATATTTTGCAATTAACATTTCTTCTTTCTAGAAACTGAATATTCCAGTCCTATTAGTCATCATGCCTCAGAATCTAAATTAATGAAAATACCATTCCACATTCCAGAATGATTAACATTATGCTATTTAACTATAAATCAACCTGCCAATAGTTCTTCACAGTTTTGAAAGACGTAAATAAAGAGGTTTGATTAAAATTTGTGAAGGAAGGATTCGTGTTTGGACGATTTCGTGACGAATGGTAAACTAAGCCAATCCCAGAATCGTTCAAGGATGTTATTACATTAATCTACATTTACAATAAACACAAATGTACACAGGTGTATATAATTTGGACAAGTGTTGAATAAAGTTATTCGTCTTTAAAGATATCTATCTAAACAGAAGGTCATTGATTAATATAGCTTCGATCAATATGTCAAACTTCGTTGAAGAAAAAATGACTTTACTCACAAATAATAAATTAAACTTCACCTTACAAACATTGTATGGAGAAGCTTGACGTCATTTATCTTAAGTTTATATATATATATATATATATATATATATATATATATATATATATATATATATATATATATATATATATATATATATATATATATATATATATACTGTATATATATTTTTTGGCAAGCACAAAACCCGCTATTATCTTTCTTTCAGACTTGCGATCTATTGGATGAGGGTTCAAGACCCGCTCAAGCTCTATAGTACCTTGCTGTGTCTGCAACCTCACCTTCCTTGTGAGCTATCGATGGAGGTTTTGAGGTAGCCTTTACGTCTAACTATTGAGTTATCAGCAAATATTGCCTCTCTCGGTTTGCCTCTGTCATTCATTTTAAGACCTTTAAAGCTTCAAACTTTTATTTGTTTTTTTATTTATTTATTCATTTATTTTCTTTTGTTTTGCAAACAAGCTATGGTATATAAAGATCTTGACTAATTTACAGATTCTGCAATCAAAATACATTACCTGGTTTATGGGTTCTCTCTCTCTTCAACATTGATCTGTATGATTGTTTATTTATTTACCCTGTATTGTCGAAAGTAAAAGAGAAACATTTACAAAAGACTGGCAAGGAAGATTAGGCAGAATGCTAAGAAGGTCACTAAGGCTTTTCTAACTCTGGTTACAGCATCTAATATTTAATTTTGAAAATATTACCGATGATTTTTCTGGCTCGTGCACCATTACTGCTAAACCCTGGACAACAAGTATAGGACTTGATCTATCTAAATAATGAAATCTCTGAACCGAATTACTGATCAGTACGAAAGTAGTTCAGATGAATAATGAATACAGGAACTATGTTTATGGAAAACAGCAGATTAAGCCTAGATATTAAAGGGATAGAAATATTTACCAAGGTAATAACTATTTTTTACTACTATATATGAGAGGAGATATTTTAATTTTTTACTTGTATTAGCGAGATACAAAATACGAAAGGGAAAGTAGAAAAATCTAACAAAATATTATTAATTTTTATCATTATTTATGAGGTAAGGCCATTTTTTATTCTGTATAATAAAACGAAATTCAGAACATAGCTTATGACATGATGTTTAAAAACTAAATTTTCTTACAGAGACCAACAACTCCTAATAACTCGAGCGATTTTTCCAGATAGAAACATCTTCCATTGCGCTCTGTGACCAGGAACTTGATGCCCTTTTAATGCTCAGGCCAAATAAAACGGAAAACAAATCAGTAAAAAAGAAGCAATTAGGGCGTAGGCATTACAGAAGCGATGGTTAAAGGAGTTTCAAAGCGTAAAGGATAGAACAGTCGGAAAGAACTTCGCTGTTCTTTTTTCTTTTTTTTTAAGGTGAGATATTTCTGCACTTTCATCATTTGTCAGTGGTGACGTTTTCACAATATTTCTTGTAATGTAATGCATCAATTAGGGTTCTTTTTGACCAGTATTTCCATTTGGTAATAATTATTCTAATTTCCTTTTTAATTTATTTGCCAAACTTTTGTATTGTGTTTTTTTACATATATCAATCATTTGAAATGAGAATAATCCAGAAGAATTGAAGAAAAATATCACAAAACCAAAGGATTGGGTTAAAAAGAGAAAAGAAACAATGAATGGATGACCTTATGGGTTTTCCAGTTCCTTCTTCAATCTACAGTTAAAAGAACTAGGTAAATGAACCTTGTCTAATAAGTTAGGCCTCAATAGAATTTTCTTAATTCTCTGCCTTAGAAAAAATATGGTGACGTTGAAAGGTTGTAATTTCTCTCTCTCTCTCTCTCTCTCTCTCTCTCTCTCTCTCTCTCTCTCTCTCTCTCTCTCTCTCTCTCACACACACACTTTTTAAGACAAACTATATAAAATACAAATCAGAGAAGCATAACATATAATACAATAGTAAAGATTTTATAAATTACATTCAATTCCATAATAATGAATACCCATAAAATTTTAGCCCAGGATATAATACTATAAACTTAACTCAAGTATCCGTGTAAATGTGTCTAAGTAAACGCGTAAATAACAAACAAAGGTTAACACGAAAA
>NW_027170999.1:35000-42500 GCF_036898095.1 Palaemon carinicauda
TACATATATTGGTAGTGATCACCAGCTCCTCATTATCACACCGAAATTAAAACTAGAAGCACCTTACAGAAAGGTACATGGAAACATAGGTTTGATACAACTAAGCTTCTAGAAGATGAGCTGAGAGAAACATTTGCAATTGTATGAAGGAATTGAGATGTGGTCTTAGAGACTTTAAGAGATGAATAGCAGACGATTAATGGACAATGGTCTGATAATAAGAACACATATCAGTCTAATGGTAGTGAATTTTTGGGACTCTCAGTCACATTGAGAAGGGCATGTATGTAAAATGATACTTGTGACTCTATAAAGAGGAGATAAAGATAGAAATTGATTATTGAAAGTTTTCGAGGAAGTAATGAAAATTACAAGGTAGAGCATGCTAAGTATTCCAGTATTGATTGTAAGGCCAAAGGAAAAGCCAGGAATGAGTGTAGAGAGTAATCAGACAGTAAAACAGATGAGGCTGACAAAGCTATGAATTCAGGGAATGACTATGGTGTAAGAAACGCTCATAGAATTATTAATGAAAAAGCACATGTTCATCCAAACGAGATATGGATCAGTTATAACAACAGAGGATAAAGAAAGACATGTTTGATGGAACACTTTTGTGAAGTCATGAATCGAAGATACAAAGAAAATAATTGACTAATATACCTGAAGTTCATGAAGACCTTGATGTGCATATGGATGAATTCAGTGTGTTTGAAGTTAAAGCTATCATTAAAAACTCAAGAGATGGAAAGACCCTAGATACCATGGAATAACTGCTGAGATGATACTGGCTGAAAATAAAGTGACCCGCAGAATACTTACGTGATTATTTTATAGACTGTGACGTGAAGCGTCAAACTCTGATGAATTGGAGATAGTAGTGTTGGTTAAAATGGCAAAGTAAAGAAGAACTGACTAATTCCAATAATTGATTACTGAGGCATCTCACCTACGCTAATTGTTATGAAAATATATAGTATGCTTATTCTAAAGAGACTAGAGAGGAAGATGGATGAAAATCTGAGAGATGAACCAGCAGGATTTAACAAAAGGTATAAGTTGTACTGACCAGATCTTATTTTCAAGAGATATTATACAACGATTCTTAGCATATAGAAATCAAGTTTTGATGGTATTTGTGGACAATGAAAAAGCCTTGGATACTGTGCACCGGCCAATTTTATTTACAGAGTTACGTTATTATGGAATTAATCTTAATCATGTGAATTTGATTAAGTATATTCATGAGCATAGCAAGTACAATGTTTTTGTTATTGGAGTACTATCAAATGCATTTCCAGTGAACAGCAGAGTTCTCGAAGGAATATGTTTTCACCTGTGCTGGTTATCCTCCTAATGGATTTTGTTAAGCGTAGAACAGTTGGAGTTGATGGAGAGAGATTTGACCGGATTAGTAATAGGAATTAGCTGACCTATAGAATGCTGAAGTGTTTGATATCTTATTTTTTTCAAAGTTTTGCTTTCCCTTTTTTGCTGATCACAAAAACTCCTTCTTGAATTTCATTCTGGTTTGTGCAAGTGCGGTAGGGATTTCAGCAGATGAAAACCCTATAGCAGCTGAAGATCCAGACATCTCCTCATGGCCAAGATTATCGCCAAATTAAGGGGAATGCAGCGTGCTCGGCTGAGTAAGTTGCTCAAGGATATATTAATTGAAAGTATTATGTCTTCTAGAGACGATGAAGGGCCACAACTTCTTGATAAATCATGCAAGATATCATCTGAATTAGCACAGCTGAGACAAGAGATGACGTCACCAAACAGTGCAATCAATTGTAAAATCGAGTCTCTGCTGGCTGAACAGAATAGCAAGCCAAAGTAATAAAACAACAGCAACTATTTTTAGAAACAATTGACCGAAAAGATTGAGAAACGAAGCTTGTAATTCTTGGGGTCCCGGATGAGTGGGAAGAGTTGTCAGTAGCGTAAACTGATGAAAAAAAGGTTAGAAACGTGTGTAATGTCAATGGTGAAGACGTCATAATTCGAGCATGTCGGAGACTTGGAAAACGGTCAATCCTTGTTGAACTTGATGTGAAGTGGTTCGTGATCGCATATTAGGTAAACCTAAGAAATTGAAAGAAGTTGGGGACCCTTTTGAACGGATTTTTGTAAAGAAAGATGTTCATCCTGCAGTGCATAATGAATGGAAGAGATTGAAAGAGGTTAAAAGATAGAGAAAAATAGACCTGATATCGTTGGATACATCATTAGATTAGATTCGAAAGAAAGGAAGATATACTGTGATGACATAGTTATTTACCAGTGGAATGCATATCCTTTTTAATAAGACCACAAATACCCAAACTTAAGATAGCTTCATAGAATGTCAACGGAGTAAGAACTACATTAGAGAAGAACTCAGTATATAACTTTTTGTATCAGTTTGATGTGATAGGTCTTAATGAAATAAAAACTGATCTGCCCATCTCATTGCCTGGAAAATGTCTTACAAGAGTACTATTAGTGGTGGTACACAAAGAGGAGGCACAGCTCTACTGATAAGGCGCTCATTGCAAATTTGGGTTATTAGTGTCGACACAAGTATTGAAGGTCAGTTGTGGATATGCCTGTCCTTGTCTCCAGACATTATGTTGGGATTCATATATATCCCTCCATCAGATTCACAGAATTTTAGCCCAGCACTTATTAGCTCAATACAGGAAAAGGTCAAGTACGAAATTTGTAATACTTGGTAACATGAAAACACGTTTTGGTTCTTCCATTCGTAACTTGATTACTTGTATTGATGATCTTGGTGTGCGTGGTTGTATGTATCCAATTATAAATTATCTAGCTGTAGTTCCCAATGATAATGCATTTGCTATTTTTGCAGGATGAGTTGAGATAAAGTTGATAATAATAAAAAACTCAAGAGTGCGGATCAGCATTTTAGGAGAAAACTAACTTAAAGAAGTAGATATGAGTGGAAACAGAATTGGACATATTTATATCTTCACCAGGTTTGATTAAACATTCAAGTAATTTTAATACATGGCAAGATATTTCTTTACCTTCAGATCATTCCTCGAATTCTTTGACTAAATTAAGAAACCTATAAAATTTTATAAAATAAATTTAAAGACTTTTCGTAGTCATATTCTAAGGAAAGATTTACGTATTCTTAACCATGATAATATTGATGGATATGTTTATTCAGTGTCAACTATTTTGTATGAGTGTAATGAAATCAGTCGTGTCAGCCCATCAAATAATGTTATCAATCAATCATTAAAAAGATGGGATAGGTTGTTGATTGATAATGACGATGCTCGGTTTTGCCAAGGCATAGATTGAAAAAGTCAACATCAGGAAACGAACAGTAGCTGTATTTACCCTAATGATGTTCAGTTTAGGGAATTTTATAAACTTTTTAATCCTACGAGACCAACAGAAACCCAATTCCCAATTGAATCTGAGTGATTATAACGTTAAAATCACTATTTTGAATAATGAGATCCTAGAGAACGAAGCAAAAACTCAAATACACAATGTAAAGTCCGACGAATCTGGAGGACCCGATGGATTATGTCTAGGGGGTATTCAAGGTATTACCAGTTCAGTGGTAATGAAGCTGACTTCTTTGTTTAATGTAATTTTCCCTTCAGCTCGTTATCTCTTTTCTTAGCAATTAGCTTTGTTAGTTGTAATGTTCAAACGAGGCGATCGTTTGCTTCCTGTTAATTAATGTAACTAACGTAATTTCAAAGTTATTTCTCATGGTCTTATGTAACCGTATATTGCAATGGTTTTCTCCCTTCAGAGAACAGGCTGGCGGACAACCTAAATAAGTATGTATTGGACATGCAATGGTTACGATTACTACTTGATATGGCTAAACAGAAGAAATTACTTCTATTTGTTACTTTTGTAAATTTTTCCCAAGCTTATGCCCGTGTGCCAAGAAATAAGTTATTTTGAATGCTTAAATGGTTGAGTTGTGGGGCGGTGATGATTGCTGCTTTAGTAGCGATGTATCATGCGACACGTTGCATTAGGGGAACTGCTGTTATTACAGCTACGGTGGGAGTGTGTCAGGGTTCCCCTACTCCATGTACCCTCTTTGTATTATATGTTAATGATCTAAGTAAGTTGATTAAAGATAATTGTGGTCTTGATGGGTTTCTGGTGTGTCTACATGGTTTTGTATTAATTGATGACACTATCATATCATCTACGTCTAGGAATGGAATGATAAATAAATTAGGAATTCTTAGTCAGTTTCGTCAAACTAACAATATGAAAGTAAATATGAATAAAACCAATTTTTTGGCTATCAATGTAGGGTGGATTGAACATGAACCAATAAGAGTGGGTGATTTGACGGTGTCATGGGGCAATTTGCGAAGCGTTTTTATAAGTGATGGGTTGGTATTATCTGCCATTGCTGCTCATGAGCAAGCAAAAATTTGCCACATTTTAAAATTCGTATATTTTGTGAATAAAAATAACAATGTACCATTTTATTTAAAGAAAAAACTTTTCAATGCGGCTTTAATGACAACAGTTCTTGAAGATCTGAAATCTATTGTTAAATTATATAACTGGAGAATTAAACAACTATTAGGTGTTCGTAAGTCAACATGTAATGAGGTGTGTTATATGGAAGTAGGAATGTCAACACTAAAAGCTATTGTAAGAGATAAACAAAGGAAGTATTTTGAAAATATGTGGAGAGATGGTAGACGATCCATGGGTACATGCAATGAAACTTACTTTAGAATACAATACACCTACTGGTAGATATGTAAAAAAAAATTGATTTCAATTGATAAAGATGAGATCAAAGAACATTTTCAAAACTTAAAACAGGCTATAACAGAATCTAATTCATCTCGTAGAGAAAAAAAATAAATTATTTAATCCTGAATTTACTGTACGCAATATATATATATATATATATATATATATATATATATATATATATATATATATATATATATATATATATATATATATATATATATATATATATATATATATATATATATATATATATACAAAAAAGATTAATGTCAATGACATATATGGAACTTCTTTAACTAGATTAGGGTTAAGCTCTCATAACCTTGCTATTGAAACAGGTAGGTGGAACAGAAGAGGTAGAAGTCGCCTCCCAGTAGAAGAGAGACTATGCCTTTGTGGCGAAGAACAAGCGGAGCTACATGTGGTAGATTCATGCCGTATTAAGCATAATATACGAACTAAATATAACATAAATTCGTTTTATCAGATCTTTGCTAAAGATGTACAAATCACAGTGAAAACTGCCCACTCAATCTTGAACTGTTACCTATCGTTTTATTTTCTTTGGTTTAATAGTAATTTTCAATTTCATGTTAAAGTGATTTTTAGGGTATATGTTTAATCATTTTATTTATGATATATGCTAAGGAACTATTATAAATTCTGTAGTTTCTTGGATTACATTGAGTATAAAATAATGTATATATCAGGATATGTATAATAGATTCATGTTAACAGGTAATTATGTCTATTGTAACTTTTAATGTAGAATTTGTGATCAATAAAGATCTATCTATCTATCTATCTATTTATGTATCTATCCTTATTATAAAAAACACCAAGGATATGAAATGCTTGTTTACCTGAATGCACGAAATATCACACGAGGTTGGGCTCAAGATAAATAGAAGAGAGACAGAGAGGATGAGAATGGAGAAAGGGTTAATGAGGTAGAATCATTAAATTATTTAGGAACTATGATCTACATTAGAGAGTCTTTATAATTGGATCTTAGTTAAAGATTGGAAAAAAAGAAATCAGAATATGGTTAGGTTAAGGAAAATTTGGAAATTAAATAACAGGAAAGTACAAGTAAAGATCAGACTACATATCAGTTCAGCGAGATCACTGTTAATGTATGGGCAGGAGTCATGGTATGAAGATAATACAATATCCAACAGATTTAGGAGATTTGAGAACATAGCCGTCAGAAGAATAATGGGAGCTAAATGGCAGGAGACGATTATAAAGGAAGTTATAAGAGAGATTACTCGATTGCCATATGTGAATGAGATCATGGTGAGGGGTAGATGACGATGGTTTGGGCATGCTCTTCGAAGTCCTCATGAGAGATAAGTTCACCAAACACTTAACTGGGCTTCACAAGGTACTAGAAGAGTTGGAAGACCCAGGCCTATGTGGCTGAGAACTATGAAGCGGGAAGTAGGAGATGATGATTGGAGAAGTATTGAACTAAAAGCTCAAGATAGAGACGACTGGTGACATCTAACCGAGGCGTTTTGTGTTAATAGGCGTAGGGAGAGATGATGATTATAATGACGTAGAGCACGACCCACTTAGAACATGTCTGCTAGGCAGAATCAGTGCTTAATCCCGTGACGTCACACGATCCAGAAGATCACTGGTAGCCAGCAATGGGAGGCTTATCATCCTTCCCATTTTCAGCACAGTATTTGATCATGATTAATCTAGTAAATTTGTTATATAGCTTCATATATCGTGTCTTTTCGTTGCAAATTACAATGAAAGGGATCTTTTTTAATGTGCAATAGCTTAGACATAGCAATTATTAACGAGTGATGAGAGGATTACCATCCGCCTTTCCAGTACCTATTCAGTCTTGATAAACTAATGAAAGTTGTTATATACTATAACATGTCATCCTCCCTTTTGTTGTGAATTACAACGAAAGAGATAAAAACGTGTTCTTATTACAGGAAAGTTTATAAGTACCAATTAATTGAATAATGACCTATTTTAGTAAAACTTTAAGAAAACAGAATTATTACAGTTGGATGAGATTCCCTTAAAAATAATATCAATGCTTGCAATTTATGTAAACTAAAAAAAAATATAATACAAATTAGGCAGATTTCCAATGCAAGTTTTCTTTCTCTTGTCCTACGGACATATTTATGAATATTTGACTGAGTTTTGAGTCTTGATCACTGCCCTCTAGCTCTGGTAGTTTTATGTTTACTAACGTGTTTCACGTCCTTATTTACTTAATAACGACCTCCCAAGTCTATATTTAAACTCTAATGGGTTTAAGGTCCATTGTAGGGTCCATTCATTAGCCTTATACACCCAAATAAAGGATTATTGCTGACCTAATTTAATCTTTGTGTCATTATATAATCTAGGTCGTGCATATTTATCAAAATATTGAATAGACCTATTGTTGATTAGCTTGTCAAACTTGTTCCCTTTTTAAACCTACAAAGACAGGCTTTTGGAGATTTTACCCTCATTGAATTCATTAGTTCCACTACCTCGTTTTAAAACACTATTTGTTTTCCAATATCATATTCAAAATCTATTCCTCATACATACATGTTCATTGAGATACTACCGCTAGAGAATTATGCGGTCTTTTGACTGCCAGATATTACTACATTGGATTTTTCACTCTGGATAAGGTTCATTTTCCCTTTGCCTACACACACACGGGATAGTCTGGCCTATTCTTTACATATTCTCTTGCGTCCTCAT